>NW_026707802.1:172500-224155 GCF_902713425.1 Acipenser ruthenus
CCTGAGGTACACCCCTGGCTACCTCACTACATTTTGAGGTTTCTCCTCTATTTAGTACTTTCTGTTTTCTACATGTTAACCACTCCCTAATCCATGTGCATGCATTTCCTTGAATCCCTACTGCATTCAGTTTGAGAATTAATGTTGAAAGGGAGGGAAGATCTTCTCCACATTCTTTTGAATGACAAATGTTCGTTTTGAAAAGTAAATGTTGAAAGGCCGGGAAGATCTTCTCCACAGAAGATCCTCCCAGCCTTTCAACTTTTTTTCAGAAAAAATACAATTAAAAAAGGCATCAGTGTTTAATTTCCAGATGATTTTAAACTTGCAGCACATTTCAAACGACTATCGGAACATTATTTCTTTAAAACAAATGTGGATATTATTTATTTTTCAATAAAGGATTTTAAGATTTTTTTCTCAAAGAGTTTCCCAGTTTTCAATCATTTGAAACATGTACTGTCTTCCAAATGCCTGTTCCTAACGAATTGGCTATTCTCCTTGCTTGACACATTCCTATTTTTATGAAATGTAGCAGTTGCACGAGAGGCAGAGCTGCAGCATCTGCCCAGCTAGGAGCTGCCTTGCTGTGCCAAGTTATCCGCTCCATACCCTTGCTGTGCGGATCTTTGTTGTATTTAAAATGACATTTTTACGCAGAGGAGCAGGGTACAGACAAAGGGAGCAGGGGACAGTTCAAAGGGAGCAGAGGGCAGGGTAGATTAAACAGCTTTGTATGTAGATTAAACATATTTATACTGGGGCAGTACACAATAGCCGGGATCCCTGAACTAGCCAATGTTGGAACTTAGTGTGACAATACTGGAATATGACCAGAGTCAGAATAGTGCTACATGACCATAGTCAGAATTGAGTTACATGACCAGAGTCAGAATACTGCTACATGAACAGAGTCAGAATTGAGTTATATGACCACAGCCAGAATCGAAGTAAATGACCAGAGCTACAAAAAAAGCTTTACCTTCTTCTAAGGTATAAAGTCGGTCTCTGTCAACAAGTACAGGTGTTTATACACTGACACAGCCCCTGTGTAAATGAGATCAGGCCTTTATACACTGACACAGCATCTCTGTCAACAAATACAGGTGTTTATACACTGACACAGCATCTCTGTCAACAAATACAGGTGTTTATACACTGACACAGCATCTCTGTCAACAAATACAGGTGTTTATTTGTACGCCTTTGAACAAATGACAAACAGTATTGCACAGAAACGTCTGGGGTGGTTTAAAATTGACACAAAGCTGCATTTTATCACCAAATGGTCTCAAATTGTAGGTCTGATCACTGTGGACTAGAGCATTTTTGCAATATGTGTGGAACTTTCCTATTTATGGAGGTATGCAGCCTCAAAGCTAGCTGGTTTTTGCTGTGCAGTCAAATCAACTGTATTGAACAGAATGGTATATAACTGCCAGTTTACTAATAATGAAAGAAATCCCCCAAACAGGCAAAAGTGGGTTTAAATTGAAGATCACAACTTCTAGTTTACATTAAACCTGACTATGTGGCTAAGAAATGTGGAGATATTGAGAAACTGGGAGGAAACCATTGACATATTCAGCTATTTTTCTATAACTGCCAGTTTACTACTAATGAATGAAAAATACAAAAAATCACCAAAACAGCCAAAACTGGGCTCAAATTGAACATCTCATCCTCTAGACAGCTTTATTTCTGCAGCGGCAGAAATAAAGCTATCAAAGGTGACGATGCAGGTATGTACCCTATGTGTACTGACACACAGGAGAGCATAGGGGCCTCAGAAGAGCAGGCAATTAATATCGGCGGCTGTGTAGGGCAGGCTCGCTTCAAAAAATGGAAGGCTAATCGCGCTTGGCTAAAGGCTAATCCCAGCGGTTCAGTCATTTGCTCGGTTTGTTCAGCAATTCGTGATCTGGGAACCCATATAAAAGAACGACCTGGAATTGACCAGGCCTTTATGAATGGCACAACTGCAACATCAGCCAAAAAACTAAATGACAAAATAAGTGAACACGGTAAATGCAAGTCTCATATGAAATGTGAACACATAGCGCAAGCCAGACAAAAGCAGGCCATAGAGAAAGCTGCTGAAAACAGCACTGCAGTGATCGGAAAAAACGACGAGCATAATGATAACAGCCTACATGATTTGTAAAGAAAACGTTTAAGATGCATCCAAACATTTTGCAGCTACAGCAGCTTAATGGATTGGATACTGGGAACATGCTGCATTCCGACCATGCAGGTTGTAATATGCTCTTGTTTGTAGCAGACAAAATGGCTGCACAACTTGCAAAGTATGTAATTGATTATTATTATTATTTATTTCTTAGCAGACACCCTTATCCAGGGCAACTTACAATTGTTACAACATATCACATTATTTTTACATACAATTATATTATTTTAGGCAACTATTTTTTTAACATTGTGCCGCTAAAGTCGGGGACAGGTGCTGGCATTGCAGATGAGTTGCTTTCCAGCCTCAATCAGTATGGCATCACTGCAGACATACTTCGAGAGCGTCTGCTGGGTTTTGCAACTGATGGAGCAGCATCGATGCTGGGGAAATACAAAGGGGCAGCATCAATTCTGCGAGAACAGATCAACAACAATCTAATCGAGATTCACTGCATGAACCACAAACTGGAGCTTGCTGTTCACGACGCTGTTCGAACAGTAAAGGAAGCAAGTCATTTTCAGCTATTAATCGATTCACTGTATTCATTTTTTTCACTAAGTCCCAAGAACCAGAGGCAACTTGAAGCTGTGGCTGCTGAGCTCTGTGTACATATACACAAGGTTGGTCGAGTTTCTGACGTCCGTTGGCCGTCATCTTCCTGCACATCGGTGACTGCTTTATGGGAAAGTTACCCTGCCCTTGTTACATTTTTTAGAAATGGTTCAACAGACATCTCACGTTCTTCACAGGACAAAGCAGAATGTGGTGGTCTACTGGGGAAGATGACAAACTGGCTGTTTGTAATGGAAGTAGCAACAATGAAAGATGCACTCGAGACGCTAAAAGCGCTATCCCTGTTTCTTCAAAATAGGAATTCCACTGTCATCACTGTCAAGCCGGAGATTGATGTTGCATTAAAAGCTCTACGTGCTATGAAGGACAGAGATTGAATAAATACCAGCACAATGAACAACGAGTTCTCAAGAGCCGGTGCATTTAAAGGGGTTCCAATCACACAGCCATCTGACGCTCAACAAATGAAATACAGAGGTTTCCGCACGCAGTTCATACAAGCTTTATTTGGCAACATCGAAAGAAGATTTGATGATAAAGGGGTCCTGGAGGAGGCAGCCGTACTCAACCCCACATCATGGCCTGTAGAAGAGGATGCAAGAATTTTGTTTGGGGACGATAAAGTTATGAATCTGTGCAAAACTTTAAAATTCAACGTTTCACGACCTCTAACTATAAAGGAATTCAGAGAGCACAAAGATACTCAGCGCATGGGGGATAACCTGAACAAACTGGTAACCACAGTAGGTGTAATTCCTGTGGTCCACTGCTGAATGTGAACGTGGCTTTAGTGTGATGAACCTTATTCTGACCGACCAGAGAAGCCGAATGCATGTAAGCACACTGAACAGCATGCTGTTTGTTTCAATTAACGGCCCCAACATTGACACTTTCCAAGCTGAGAAATATGCAGAGTTTAAAGGATTAAAGAGGGACACCCACTCTGCAGAGGACAAACCAACAGGAAAGAAAAGAAACGAGAAAACGATTGCCCACCATACCAAACTGTTTTCTTAGACCGATCCAGCCACATCTTGGTGATATCGGTGAGTTTAAAACATTTAACTTATCTTACTTATGTTAATTAAAATGTAAAACGAAAATGAAAAATGATATATAAATAAATGGTGTGCATTTACAACTTCATGTCACCAGGAGTCTCCAAATCAGTTAATGTTTGTTACTGGAAATATAGTAGCTGTGTGAAATATTAACCCTTTGCAGTTCATTTATTAAGTGCGTGTCAGGTCCAATTTATTTTCACACACGCAGTTTATTTTAGACGCGCTGTTTAAAAGTATTTTTTTTTCACAGTAAAACAGGTTTAAAAGACACTTCAAAACAACAGGACACTCAGTACTGCATCTCCAGCAAACACCTCAGTAATGCGATCCAAGTCATTATTTTATTACTATAACATCTCAAAAAGCTCTGCAAATGTCTGTGATATTCTCTGAGCGCTGGATGCGGAAGCAGCTATCTTGTTTGTGTATGTCCGTGTTATCTATGTAGTGTCGGGTCTATCAGTATTCATGAGATACACCCACTATTTTTTTTTTTTCCGGCTTCTCTCGGCTCCTATCGGTCTCACTCGGCCATTGAATAGTTTTCTCGGCTTTTTCCGGAGAAAAAAGACTAGAGACCTGTTTTTTGTGTCTTTTTGATGATGTCGGACAGGGTCCGACATTGGACCGGAAAGGGAAAATTGCGATGTCAGACCAGGTCCGACATAGGACCGCAAAGGGTTAAGGTAATCCAATCAGAAATGCTAATGACATATTTCAGGTATATAAAGGCTTAAGTTCTTAGTGTATCCACCTGAGGCAATCGTGGCCAGTAGTCGTGCGCAAAATTATACAAATCGAGCAAAAACTTCACAGAAAAAAAACTATATGAAAAGTGCATTCTTAAAGGCGGTGGCTAAGCTGAAAATTAGTGGTTCCCATTAGTGTATGTGTTTTAAAAACATTTAGAACGTCCCTCATACAATGAATTCAGGTATGAATGACAGCCTTTAGTAGACTCAATTCAATATCCATCCACATTATTGTATTTTAGCACCATTGCAGTCACGATTACAATTACAGTTATAAGGTTTAATTACAAACATCATGAAATAATGAGAGTAATTATTCCCAGTGTCACTCCTGGAGGTTGGCCAGACGTCTCTGTGAAAGCTTTTGTATCTTGCTCTTCTCGTTGAATATCTTCACTTTGACAGTTGTCCAATCATGCCTTATATTTGAGTGCTGGAACAAAAAATCCTCCATCTCTTTTTTACCTATAATACAAAATGGAGTGAGGTAACCAGTGGTGTACCACAGGGATCAGTATTAGGCCCTCTGCTATTCCTAATCTACATTAATGATTTAGATTCTGGTATAGTAAGCAAACGTGTTAAATTTGCAGACGACACAAAAATAGGAGGAGTGGCAAACAATGTTGCAGCAGCAAAGGTCATTCAAAATGATCTAGACAGCATTCAGAACTGGGCAGACACGTGGCAAATGACATTTAATAGAGAAAAGTGTAAAGTTTTGCATGCAGGCAATAAAAATGTGCATTATAAATATCATATGGGAGATACTGAAATTGAAGAAGGGAACTATGAAAAAGACCTAGGAGTTTATGTTGACTCAGAAAGCTATAAAAAAGGCCAACAAGATGCTCGGATATATTGTGAGAAGTGTTGAATTTAAATCAAGGGTAGTAATGTTAAAACTTTACAATGCATTAGTAAGACCTCACCTAGAATATTGTGTTCAGTTCTGGTCACCTCGTTACAAAAAGGATATTGCTGCTCTAGAAAGAGTACAAAGAATAGCAACCAGAATTATCCTGGGTTTAAAAGGCATGTCGTATGCAGACAGGCTAAAAGAATTGAATCTATTCAGTCTTGAACAAAGAAGACTACGCGGCGATCTGATTCAAACATTCAAAATCCTAAAAGATATAGACAATGTCGACCCAGGGGACTTTTTTGACCTGAAAAAAGAAACAAGGACCAGGGGTCACACATGGAGATTAGATAAAGGGGCATTCAGAACAGAAAATAGGAGGCACTTTTTTACACAGAGAATTGTGAGGGTCTGGAACCAACTCCCCAGTAATGTTGTTGAAGCTGACACCCTGGGATCCTTTAAGAAGCTGCTTGATGAGATTTTGTGATCAATAAGCTACTAACAATCAAACGAGCAAGATGGGCTGAATGGCCTCCTCTCGTTTGTAAACTTTCTTATGTTCTTATGTTTTTATATTAATATAGGTTAATCTATTGAAATACATGGATAGACCTAAAGAATACTACTGTGCGTCATAGAAAAAAAATCTTGTAATACCCAAATGGTAATATTTTCGCTGGGCTCTGAACGATGGTATTATCACTTCAACACATCAGCTTGAGCTCAAAGTGTGGCTTGTGCAGAGCTGGCATTTCAGTCTATCCACCACGCAGACCCGAAAGGGAAGACACATATTGTTCAGACTCAAATCCATATATTACAATAAACAATAGCTGGTTTAGTGTGTATTACCAGGGGTAATACCATCTGAATGGTTCCTGTCCCCAAAACTCTCTCCCCAAAACCTCTCTATGGTATTATTCCCTGGTAGTACACACTGAACCAGCCATTATTCCAGTTGTTAAATGATACAATAATTAACATTTTATATAAAAAAAAAAAAAAAAAACAACAAACAAAAACACAATAACATTTACAGACTAGCCATAATCCCTGGACTGTTCCATTATACAAAGGTGTTTGCTTTACATAAAAAAGTAGCCGCATGTAAGAAACAGGGCATATTTATGATGGTCTTTACACAAATACAGTTTGCACCATATACAGTATATCTGTGTATTTACAAGTAGTCTCAGGCCGATTGGTTTGGTGCAAATTCTGGGGTGAATCAGTTTGTTTTGGATGTTTCATTTATGCCTGCAAATGAACTGAACCGTACTTCAGCATGCACCAAACGACCATTTGTGAAAGGGCTTTTAAAAGACTCAAAAGTACTGTATGCCTAAATTATTGTTTGTTACTAGCAATATTAACACATTGTTTTCTTCACAAAAAAAGGATGTAAATCCCATTTTGATGCAAATACCTTGATAAATCTGACTGAAGGCAAAGATACTGGTACCCAATAAAGTACAGGTGTGTGGATTTGTGTTAATCTGCATATTTGAAAACCAGTTGAATATTTTATATAAAAAATTACACTGCAATATAATTATATGATAATCGTGGTATTTTTTCTGATAGTTATCATACCATGAGAATTTCTTAGCATCCCACCTCTACATCTGACCCTATGTCACACCTACGTCAAACTTATCCAATTGTCAGGAAAATTCATATGGATACCCAAACACCCCACCCCCAATAAAGAAACTAAAAATATAGTAAAATGCCAAAGGATTATGCTATTGGGGGCGGGGAGTGTTTACTTTGAACGGACTCAGACAGAATGTATAAGAAAACTAAATATTCAATATATGTATGGCACCATTACAATCATTACAATCTCACCTGGCATTTGTTTTCTGCTTTCACCTTGTAAGGCTTGAAATAGATAAGCACTTGGTCTTCATCTACTTTGGCCCATCTTGTATACTTTCATCCTGCACAAGATAACAAATACAATTATGAAGTTACTTCATCAGTGGCGGACTGTAGCAAGATTGATTGATGTAGCAATCTCTGTGTCCTCCAGTTTGAAAGATCCACTTGCACACAATAGTGGGCTATATAACTTGATTTCATTAGTATGCTTAGCAATCCCCGGAACAATGAGACCATATAGAAAAAACAATACTTTAATCTGCATTTTCATCATATAACTCTATACATTAAATTAATTTATGAAGTTAATATTTTTTATATATAAATGTATGAAAAATAAATTTGGTTCAAGTACATGTATTGGGGGTTGTTTTAAAACAAAATCTGACAGGGGATATTATATTATTTCTACCATTTTCCCTGCACCTGGAATCTGTGTCTATTTCACAAACACCAAAGTTGGGATTCATTTAAAACAATAAAATCACCAGTTTGTTTTATTGTTAAATAAAAAAATAAAAAAAAAATAGTAAATGGGGAAAACTGACTTGGCTTAGTGGCTGCCATGGTTTTATAATTGACATATAAATTAAATCAATGTCTACATAAGACATATTAAAAAGTGGATGAGTAAAGGTCTCCACACACCAGACACAAAGTGATTTTTTAATTGGCAACGACTCCCGACGAGACCTTTCGCAGCGACATGACCACACAAACCAGCAGCGATAGGTTTGAAAATTGCCAGATCTATACAACTGTTCAAAATTGCTATTGACAGAACTATGATCAAGACTGGTACTACTTATCAACATGATGTGGAAATTATGAGTGTCTTCTCTGATGGTATTTCAACACATATGGCAATAAATCACACATACCAGGCTTATCCAGTTCTTTCGAAATGGACTCCCATATATTCCCTTTCAAATCTGTATCTTTATAATTGTGATGGCCTTTGTCATAAAGCTCTGGGTAGTTTTTCAACGACAAGTATTTTTCCTCCGTCATTTTGGAAACTGCTTCACCCTGCTGGACCACGTGCATTGAAGCTGTTCTCCGATTGCTCAATGCCCTAGTTGACGTGCGTCAAATCGCAAAAAATCGGATTCAATCCTATTTATTTCTCGTCAGTCCAGTGCTGCCCTGGTACCGTTCCTGCGTAGCTTGTCGTGTGAAAGATACTTATCAAAAGTATAGGTTCTATTCATTTTGACGCATCACTGCACAGTTTCGCTTGTCGCATTGCATCTTAAGTGCCCGAAATGCCTTATAAATGCATATGCACAACAGTATCTCTTTCATACTGACCGGAAATTTCAGTTTTTCACCACCACCATCCCTGTACTGTAACAATCGTCCGCTAACAACACCTTTTGGATTTTCTTTTCCACTGTCCCCTTAATTGACCTGGCTGTGTGGCATGGAGCATTGTCCTGCTGGAAAAACCAATCCTCAGAGTTGGGGAACATTGTCAGAGCAGAAGGAAGCAAGTTTTCTTCCAGGACAACCTTGTACTTGGCTTGATTCATGCGTCCTTCACAAAGACAAATCTGCCCGATTCCAGCCTTGCTGAAGCACCCCCAGATGAGTCCAATTTTCAGCTTTGCCCAACACCTGGTCGTCTAATGGTTAGACGGAGACCTGGAGAGGCCTACAAGCCACAGTGTCTCGCACCCACTGTGAAATGTGGTGGAGGATCGGTGATGATCTGGGGGTGCTTCAGCAAGGCTGGAATCGGGTAGCTTTGGCATGAAGCAAGCCAAGTACAAGGTTGTCCTGGAAGAAAACTTGCTTCCTTCTGCTCTGACAATGTTCCCCAACTCTGAGGATTGGTTTTTCCAGCAGGACAATGCTCCATGCCACACAGCCAGGTCAATCAAGGTGTGGATGGAGGACCACCAGATCAAGACCCTGTCATGGCCAGCCCAATCTCCAGACCTGAACCCCATTGAAAACCTCTGGAATGTGATCAAGAGGAAGATGGATGGTCACAAGCCATCAAACAAAGCCGAGCTGCTTGAATTTTTGCGCCAGGAGTGGCATAAAGTCACCCAACATCAATGTGAAAGACTGGTGGAGAGCATGCCAAGACGCATGAAAGCTATGCTTGAAAATCAGGGTTATTCCACCAAATATTGATTTCTGAACTCTTCCTAAGTTAAAACATTAGTATTGTGGTGTTTTAAAAATGAATATGAACTTATTTTCTTTGCATTATTCGAGGTCTGACAACACTGCATCTTTTTTGTTATTTTGACCAGTTGTCATTTTCTGCAAATAAATGCTCTAAATGACAATATTTTTATTTGGAATTTGGGAGAAATGTTGTCAGTAGTTTATAGAATAAAACAAAAATGTTCATTTTACCCAAACACATACCTATAAATAGTAAAACCAGAGAAACTGATAATTTTGCAGTGGTCTCTTAATTTTTTCCAGAGCTGTATATATTTTTCAAACAAGCGCAAGGTGGTGGTGCAAGCTCTGTCTCACAGTGAGGAGAAAAATTAGGCACTATTATCTTGTGGATTCTGAGATGTTAGTAAAGGTTCCGAAATAATTGTATTTTATCTTGCTCTTAATTGTATTAATACTTGTACTGTGATTCTTGAAATGTATTTTTGTTTACGACTGTAAGTCGCCCTGGATAAGGGCGTCTGCTAAGAAATAATAATAATGACACAGATAATGACCCTTGTCCAACAGAATGTTATAATACAGTAGTGTACCAAATTTGAAGATATCGCAAAGCATGTGTCAACTATCATTGGTAATGGTTCTTAATTTCTAATGAACAAATAAGAAACCTTACCTTATCATTAAGCATTGGAAAAATGAAGGATTCTGTGCTTGACATGGGATGCTGTGCTTGACATTGCATTTTAGATCACAAGGACTTAAAATGCAAATCAAAAGAAATGAATTCTCACTGTAAAAAAAAAAAAAGTGATTTTTTTTATAGGAAGAGAATAAAGAACAGCCAAAAAAAAAAAACCTTAGTCTTGGGGGACCATCCCACTAAAAAACGCTTCGTCCTAAAAGGGTTCAATTCAAATATCACTACTTTTATAACTTATCAGCCTGTGATGCAACTCATGTCTTGGCAAAGTACTGAATTATTTATTAAGAAACAAAATAAAGCACACATAAAAAATAGAAGTTGCGTAGCATATATGAAGCCAATATCTCAAAGCGTTTGGTCTTTATTTTCCAGAAACGAACGTCGCATGACCGCAATTTGGCAGCCATCTTAGGTCACAGATCAACGTGACCAGTAGTTAGATTTTTCTAGAGGAGTTTCCACAATGCAGAGAATATAAATTCAACATTGCGATCAGTTCAGAAGATCAAAGCAGTTATAGGTGTGATGAGGCTGGTAATGTCTGCAGATTTACAAAAAACATACAAGCTTCCCTCACGTGGATGCTTAAAGAAAAGCCATTTAAATGTCATATCAAGATGCCACCCAACACTGAAAATATTAACTGGCTGACGTGGACATAGACCTTTGGGAGACAGTCCCCATAATGTGACATTCAACAGTATATTGTAGCGCCCTTTCTGATTTAACATGAAATCACCTTGTGGGGACATATTATATGTCTCCCAAAGGTAGAGACTTATCAAAAACAATATTTCTCTCCAGTAGCGACAGGCTCCGAGACTGATAATTAATGGAGTGACTTGTGGAGATATACACTGCTGTGAAAAAGTCTTAGACATTTTGCACAATTTTATTTCTTTTTTCTGGAGGGGGGGGGGCGGGTTATACTACCATAGAATCAACCTGATTTAATACTACCATGTCATGTATACATTTTATATCAAATAAAAATACATCCCCCCCCCCCCCCCCGTTGAGAACCATACCTACAGTGAAACATGGAGGAGGCTCGGTTATGTTTTGGGGCTGCTTTGCTGCGCCTGGCACAGGGTGCCTTGAATCTGTGCAGGGCACAATGAAATCTCAAGACTATCAAGGCATTCTGGAGCGAAACATACTGCCCAGTGTCAGAAAGCTCTATCTCAGTCGCAGGTCATGGGTCCTCCAACAGGATAATGACCCAAAACACACAGCTAAAAGCACCCAAGAATAGATAAGAACAAAACATTGGACTATTCTGAAGTGGCCTTCTATGAGTCCTGATCTGAATCCTATCAAACATCTATGGAAAGAGCTGGATAAATGTGATGGGTTAGCTACTACAACACTTCATATTAGCTGCTCAAGTATAGTTTATTTTGAGATATTGTAACTCGAGAATGTGTCTAAGACTTTTGCACAGCAATGTACATTTGGTGGCTTTTGTCTGCATTAGAGATGAACACACAAGTAAATGCCTCAAACTGTATCTACCTGGGTTGTTTAGGCAGCAACTTTCAAGCCAATCCAGCTGTCCCTTGTTCTGAATGTCTTCTGGTTGTCCATCATTGTGAGGCCCTTCCTGTCCTCCTTCAGTTGTGAACATACCTCTTGTTACTTTAGTCCCGATCCCATTGAGGGGATTCTCTATCTCAGCCACCCCTTGAAGTCTCCCACCTAGCTGGCCCCTGTCTGAATAAGACTCTTGTTCCGAAGTTTCTGAAAGAAGAGAATCACATGCACGGTAACAGTAGATGTGAAACACATGAAATCACTTTGTAGGGGCATGTTATATGTCTCCCAAAGGTAGAGAGAGTCCCCATAATGTGATATTCAGCAGTATATAGTGAAGTACTTCCTGATTTAATTACCATATTCCAAGAGTGGGGAAGGATCCAAGGGTTTCTGCCCATCCATTTTCTCAGCCATCTCTTGGTTCTCTGCCATCTTGAGTCCTTCAACCATGAGTAATGTGGCATGGACCTTAAGAAAAAAATAAATAATAATAATAATAATAATAATAATAATAATAATAATAATAATAATAATTGACCACTACACTGCCTGTGCACTAACATGGATTTGTGGTTTGCGGATAACATTTACATTTTTATATGGACATATACATGTAAACAAAAGTTGCAGTTTTGACAGTTAACTACCATATTCCTTCATTTTAAGATGCACTTTAACCATTATTTTGCTTCTCAAAAATATCCTGCGTCTTAAATTAGAGTACAGTAGTGATGTGTGTATTAAAAATCACCAACAAAAGACGCGACTACCCGAGTACATAAACAGCAAAGTGACTGACTGACGAGAAAAGGCGAACAAAGACGTCCCTGCCCGATCTCGAATCATCCATGACATGCAGGCAGCCATTTTCAAAGAAGCATCATTAGCTTCCTGAGGAATTTAAAAAGATATGTTTTTACTACTTCAGTGTTTCTAACAAATGTTTCTGATCAGACCCCCATATTTTTCGACATGCCAAGCAATACCACAGTTCACAAATTGGGAGAAAAACAGGTGTGAGTAATGATGACTGGAAATGGGAAGCAGCACATAACTGTATGCTGTGTGTGATAGCAAACAACTGCAAACTGCCTCCATATCAATCAATCAATCAATCAATCAATCTTTAGTTTTGTATAGCGCTTTACATGATAAAAAACACATACAAATATATATATATATATATATATATACAGACGTGCTCAAATTTGTTGGTACCCTTACAGCTCATTGAAATAATGCTTCATTCCTCCTGAAAAGTGATGAAATTAAAAGCTATTTTATCATGTATACTTGCATGCCTTTGGTATGTCATAGAATAAAGCAAAGAAGCTGTGAAAAGAGATGAATTATTGCTTATTCTACAAAGATATTCTAAAATGGCCTGGACACATTTGTTGGTACCCCTTAGAAAAGATAATAAATAATTGGATTATAGAGATATTTCAAACTAATTAGTTTCCTTAATTAGTATCACACATGTCTCCAATCTTGTAATCAGTCATTCAGCCTATTTAAATGGAGAAAAGTAGTCACTGTGCTGTTTGGTACCATTGTGTGCACCACACTGAACATGGACCAGAGAAAGCAAAGGAGAGAGTTGTCTGAGGAGATCAGAAAGAAAATAATAGACGAGCATGGTAAAGGTAAAGGCTACAAGACCATCTCCAAGCAGCTTGATGTTCCTGTGACAACAGTTGCAAATATTATTAAGAAGTTTAAGGTCCATGGAACTGTAGCCAACCTCCCTGGGCGCGGCCGCAAGAGGAAAATCGACCCCAGAGTGAACAGAAGGATAGTGCGAATGGTAGAAAAAGAACCAAGGATAACTGCCAAAGAGATACAAGCTGAACTCCAAGGTGAAGGTACGTCAGTTTCTGATCGCACCATCCGTCGCTTTTTGAGCGAAAGTGGGCTCCATGGAAGAAGACCCAGGAGGACTCCACTTTTGAAAGAAAAACATAAAAAAGCCAGACTGGAATTTGCTAAAATGCATATTGACAAGCCACAATCCTTCTGGGAGAATGTCCTTTGGACAGATGAGTCAAAACTGGAGCTTTTTGGCAAGTCACATCAGCTCTATGTTCACAGACGAAAAAATGAAGCTTTCAAAGAAAAGAACACCATACCTACAGTGAAACATGGAGGAGGCTCGGTTATGTTTTGGGGCTGCTTTGCTGCGCCTGGCACAGGGTGCCTTGAATCTGTGCAGGGCACAATGAAATCTCAAGACTATCAAGGCATTCTGGAGCGAAACGTACTGCCCAGTGTCAGAAAGCTCTGTCTCAGTCGCAGGTCATGGGTCCTCCAACAGGATAATGACCCAAAACACACAGCTAAAAGCACCCAAGAATGGATAAGAACAAAACATTGGACTATTCTGAAGTGGCCTTCTATGAGTCCTGATCTGAATCCTATCGAACATCTATGGAAAGAGCTGAAACTTGCAGTCTGGAGAAGGCACCCATCAAACCTGAGACAGCTGGGGCAGTTTGCTCAGGAAGAGTGGGCCAAACTACCTGATCCTTTAAATAGGGTGGAGCTAAGCAATTTAGAGCCTTGTGGGATAATAATAGCACCTTAAAATCGATCCTAAATCGAACAGGAAGCAAATGCAAGGACGCTAGCACAGGGGTGATATGATCTTGTTTCTTACTCCCAGTTAAAACTCTTGCAGCAGCATTCTGTACAAGTTGCAGCCGAGATATAACATTGTTACTAATACCAGCAAAAAGGCTGTTACATTAATCAATCCTTGAAGATATAAAAGCATGCACCAATCTCTCTGCATTCTGCTTGGAAAGCATACCTCTCAGTCTAGCTATGTTTCTTAAATGAAAAAAGAACATTTTTGTAACATTTTTAATGTGTGATTCAAAGGAGAGGTCTGAATCAAAAGTGACACCTAGGTTTTTTTTATCTCTGCTCTAGAATCTGTACAGAGACCGTCGAGTAGAAAATCAGATGAATCTATGTTCTTGTATTGCTTCTGAGGTCTCATTATCATCAATTCTGTTTTGTCTGAGTTTAACATTAAAAAGCTTTTAAACATCCAATGTTTAATGTCAGCAAGGCAGGTATTCAAAATATTAGCAGCAGATACATCACCCTGTTTGAGAGACAGGCAAAGCTGAGTGTCATCAGCATAGCAATGAAAATGAACTCTGTGTCTACGAATGATATTTCCCAAAGGTAACATATATAGAGAGAACAGAATTGGGCCAAGAATTGAACCCTGAGGAACCCCACACGTAACCTTTGACATAAAATAGGTCGCCTCCTCAACTTTAACAAACTGAAACCTATTAGAGAGATAGGATCTGAACCAGAACAAGACAGTACCTGACAATCCCACTAAATGTTCAAGGCGATTAATTATGACAGAATGATCAATGGTGTTGAAAGCAGCACTTAGATCCAGTAGAACAAGTACTGAAGGCGAGCCCATGTCAGAAGTCATCAACATATCATTTACCACTCGAATTAGTGCCGTCTCGGTGCTATGATAAGGCCTGAAACCTGACTGAAATTTCTCAGAAATATTCTGTGCAGCAAGAAATCTATTTAATTGTTCAGCCACTACTCTTCTAACACTTTGGACAAAAAAAGGGAGATTAGAAATAGGCCTGTAATTATTAAGCACATTGGGATCAAGGGTAGGCTTCTTGAGCAGGGGTTTTACTACGCAGTCTTCAAAGAATTTGGAACAGTACTTGATGAGAGTGAGCTGTTAATAATATTTAAAACTGTGTTATTTATTTTTGGATATACTTTTCTCAAAAGTGTAGTAGGAATGGGATCTAATGCACATGTTGTGGGTTTAGTCTTTTTAATTATGGCATCCGGCTCTTGTTCACATGTCAAGCAAAAGTGCTGTAAGATTTGGTTGGGTTCAGACGGACCAAGAATATTTGTATAATTGTTTATATCAGTATGTAGTTGCTCAACTGATTCCTAATGTCGGTCACTTTTTTATTGAAGTGATTCACAGCTTACTGGAGGAATATTCTGTGTAACGCGCTCTGATTGCGGATTTGTTAATCTTGCTGTTGACTGAAAAATAAATCTTGTATTGTTCTGATTTTTGTCAACAAGATCGGAGAAATAAACAGATCGAGCTAAAGACAGTGACGTTCTATATGTTAAAATACTATCTTTCCAGCTTTGATAATATATCTGAAGTCCAGTCGATCTCCCATCTGCGTTCTAATTTGCGACACATACGTTTATGCATACGTGTTGTATCATTAAACCAAGGAGAAAATATTTTTGTAGATAGTTTCTTTATTTTATAAGGTGCAATAGTGTCAAGACTATTTGCCAGAGTGGCGTTATATTTATCCACCAAATCTCCGACCACTCCTGACTGAATAATTCACAACACAGAGTTTGTTATTCATTTAGCAGGGGACAATTCTATATTGTGTTTATCTAGATTTTTATTGTAGTTTTTGGGGTTTTTGTTTGTAATTGTTTGACTTAAATATAATTGGCTCAGTAGTACTTCAATCTTTAAACCGAGGTCCTGTCCACATTGTGTGGATGTTAAAGATCCCATGGCACTCTTCGTAAGAGCAGGTATGTTAATCCCGGTGTCATGGCCAAATCCAAAAAGCAGGTTATACAATCCGGCCTACCTAAAGTCCCTCTACCTTAATTAGGGTTAAAAGTGTGTTTGTGCCCCACTTCCCCCCCTCCCCCGGACCCTCTTGTAATGAGGCCTCCGTCTCAATGGGTAACTCTCCTAGTTAAATAAATAGTCTCTGTAAGTTGTTTCTGACAAAAGCGTCTGCTCAATGACTAAAATAATGATTATATACGATTATGAAGTTGTGATGTCAGGCTTTAATCACAGCCTGTGTATTTGTAGATGGATCTTGTCTTCATTACACTAAAACAAATAAAACGACAAGTTAACACATGACCTCCAGGTGTACTTGGAAAATGTTGTATTTTTATGTTTTTGGTTGGCAACACCCTGTAATTACATTCACTGCAGTATAATAAAAACACAAATACTACAGTACTGTTTATATAGTAATATCAAAGGTATAGTTGGGCCAATCCAATGTTAACGGCTCCTACTCAGCCTGTTCTGTTTTTCCAAATTTTACATTTATGTTATTGATACATGAACTATACGTCTTAAACTATCAAGCTCATCAATATGGCATTTTCACGGTATTTCCATGATTCATGATAGATAGTGAAACAAGTAAAAGAGGATACAAGTTACAGGAGACAGCATAATTGCATGGGCTCGGACCGCCGAGTGAGGGAATACAGTGGGCGTACATGTATATGATTCGTTTTGATCAGATTCATAACTTTATTTATTTTTTATATTTCATTACGAGTAACTTAAAATATTGGACAAGTTCACAAAAATAAACCAACTTGAAATGTTATACGCTCAATACAAAACACTATTCTCTGGCAACTTATGATATGAAAAGTAAAATAATGTAAACTAATGTACCGTATATTACAGCCGGCCTAAACTCATATATTGTAATACAGTACAGTAAAAAATAAAAGTTAAACAGGGGTGCACAGTACCTTACTATAGATCTTCTGACTACAACGTAGCAAAAAAATAATTTTATGGAAGTATGCATAGTAGTCGGCCGATTGAGCTGATAAACAACTGTAAAAAACTGTCTTTCGTGCCTGCTTTTCCCGCTGTCATACAGTTGCTATGCGCTTACGTCACTGCTATTTTTGAAACTCAAACGCAAACATATATATTTTTTGAACATTGCTCGCATTATGCAATTATCCAAATTAAAATGCAATGAACAACGGACTTCGGGACCGCGAAATGTGCATTTAGTACCATACAATCATAGAAAATTATGCGCTTAAAAACGGGACCAGCTGCATGCTATGCAGTTAAGCAATTATTATACAATTATTCAATATGCAAATAAGTGGAGTCGACTCTACATCAGATTTGGCTGTGTATTTTTCATGCATCAATCTATGGTCTACCAGTTCTTAAATATTGTATAGCAAAAGTTGAATGTATGCAATCAGTGTTATGTACATACTCTACTGATAACGACTGCAGTGTAGCTTTGAATATGTCTAGTATCAAACGGAATAAAAAAAGTGTTACTTCT
Source organism: Acipenser ruthenus (assembly GCF_902713425.1). NCBI lineage: Eukaryota > Metazoa > Chordata > Actinopteri > Acipenseriformes > Acipenseridae > Acipenser > Acipenser ruthenus. The sequence continues at coordinate 190,333 of NW_026707802.1, forward strand.
GTAATGACATCAAAAATCCTACTGAACTAAAGTAGAACATTTCTACTGAAATACCTCAAGTTACCATCATAAATAAGAAGCTCTAGCATCAGGCAACAGCAAGCACAGTACAAATTGTAATAATCCAATTAAATGTTTTTCCTGCTTGGCTGACGACCCAATCAAAACGATGCATTTGCAACCCAACTTTGCTTGTTTTGTGTGGCTTAACATTTGGAGAGAGAAAAAGAAAATCTGCAACTGCAGGTGAATTCGAGGGTTCCCCCCCACCCCCACCAAATGGAACAGAGACAAAAGTATTTACCCGCCAAACTGGCTCTGGCCAGAAGCAAACGTATGATATAATATGCCATACATATATATGTCCACTGTACAAAATTATCCGAACAAAGTCATTCTTCTTGTTTAAACTTAGCACAGGAAAATTCCTTGAAGCTCCAAATTACCATTTGTAAAAAAAATGATAAAACGTTCATGCACCCGCATTTCCACATGCCTTTGAAACGTGTTTTTTTTGTTTACTACTACAGTCAAAAAACTTAAAATAAACCCAAACAGTTAAGCACACAACTTAACATAAACCTAAATCTAACCTATGTCAAAACTCTACATTTTTTAAAGACATACTGTAAGATGTATTTTATATCTCATTGCAATCCAGAAATGTAAAATCAGAAACGTATTAAGTACAGTAGAGTACATACATTAGGCCTAACTCGTATTAAGCACAGTACTGTACATACATTTTTTTTCAAGATTTTAAACGCTTCCCACTTCATATGTTCTTAAACATGTTGTCAATAGTTTAAATCATTAACATAATTGACTAGCAATAGATAGCAATATAGTGGGATTACATTTTCTCCATTTTAAATTGTGAACTAGAATATTGTGCAAATGTTTAATTCATTACATAGAAGGCATTAAAATATGTCCTAGTCTGGAGGGGTGGGCCGTCCCCAAATATATATCGGCAAGTAAAATATTTCACTGAATTACCTGAAGTTAGATTAATCATGAAGTCTATTTTTTTTCAGCGATGGAAAATGTCTTACAGCTAAATTAATATATAGGCCTACCTGCGTAAGTCTCTGCAAGTGACGCTAGCTACCACGATTAATGATTTGATATAAGAGATTCTCGATAGTGTCAGTAAATTACTTCGTGTTGTGAAGAAGGTCTCTTCAAGATAAACATTCTGTAGCAGTTGAAGAACAACTTTGTGTTAATTTAAAAAATCTCAAACTTCCTTTGGCAGCGATATACAGTAAACAAATAGCAGAAAGTGTTTAATGTATGTGCTTAAATATGGAATATATAACACGCATACATATAACAGTATGCATTTGTATTTTATTCTATTTGGCAAAACATTATCGTCTCACTTTTTTTTTTTTAGAACCTACGCTATACAAGATCATAAGCATTTACAGCAGTGGTACTCAATTACATTCTCTGGCGGGCCAGATAAGGACATTTCCAAACCTTGGGGGGCCACAGGGCGCTCAAGATGTGCGTAGTGGTGGGGGGTTGTTTAAATGGTCGTGAAAATCTGACTATCCGATCAGACTTTACATACAGTAACAAAACGTTGCAACACTGCACTTGCACCAATCAACTAATACATCTCAGAAATAACTACTTAACAAGTTACAATGTTTGATCACCATTAATAATAAAAATATTAAGCAAATACCATTTCCTGACCAGTATTCAAATGACACCTTGCAAACAAACAATTATACAAATCTCACTGTAATGCTATTAAAACAGCATGTTATTCATTTTAATTTTATTAAAACTAGAAAATGTTCTGACAATCACTGTGCTGCAAGCATTCAAGTTAACTAACGAAAGCTCGTTAGTTAACTTGAATGCTTGCAGCACAATACTATTTATCCTAAAATATGTAAAACTGTACTATTCCAGAATAGGTTGTGAAGGCTTTACTTTGCTCCACTGGATTAACTATAAAAGTATACACTTTCCACGTGTGTATTTCAGGCAGAAACAGTACATAAGTAGATATCGCTTTTTTCTTTCTTTTTTTATCCCTGCCATTGTAGTTTCTTCGCAATAAACAAAGTGGCAAATGACACATTTTCATGAAGTAACAGCATTACTGGGGTTTACTTTTTCTTTTTTAAGCTGTGCATGCAAGTGAAAACTGTCAAATGTAACTTAAATAAACGCTTCAAAAAATATATGTGGAAAAGGTGGCGTTGTACAAAACCCCCCCACAATTTTCGTTTATTACTCTCCTCATAACAGAAAATAGGATCACAACAAAACAAAACGTTGATCACTATACGTAGCATGTACCTTTGCCCAGTGTCTGGAAAGTGTGAAGCACTTTCGAGCGATGTGCATTACCTGCAGCGGTCTGTATCCCTCGATTCTGACTCGCTTGCCAAATCTGAAGCATCACTTTGTTGTTGTTGGTTTTTATGTTAATCTCACACATCACTTGCCATTTTAGACACAGACGTCGACTTTTTGGCTTCGAATGAATGTGCAGCAATGTTTGTAAGAATATTCAGATAGTTTCAGCGCACTGAAGAAAATAATATTCCTACCGCTGTTTTCATATTGCACAAAGCCTTCTTTCATTGCTCAACAAATGAGGCACTAAAACTACGTAAATTGGCGGAGATTTGTGACGCCTGCCAAAATGAGAGCTCATCAGAAATAAAGCTTGGCCAGTCAGCTGACTTGTTCTTCTATTAGGCTGCCAAAAAAAACGAGTGTTAGGGGAAGCAAACGTATTTCCTAAATGAACAAATTATTATTAGTTTCTCCAGTACTGAAGGCACAAACACTCATTATTATCACTGATTACCAGTTTTAACCGGACAGAAACACAGATCTGACCCGTGTGTGCTGAACTATAGGCTATTCAATGCCTCCCTATTTATTCAGTGAAATGAACGGTCGAAAGCAACGCTACCAGGCACTGACGTCAGACAGTTATCTTTTTTGGTTCAATTTCGGTAAAACCAGGACCCCTCCGAAAATATATACCCCGTTGCACATCTACACTCCCGGGACTATGTGTATGCCAAGTGTGGTTCCTAAATTAGCAGTACTTTTCGAGATACAGGTGTATACAAAAGCGTCTTCATTTTTCTTTTTTCTTTTTTTTTTTTTTTTTACAAGCTGTTTTCTTCGCCATGCTGTATCTCAAAAAGTATTTCACCAGATGCTACCCCGTTCACAGGGTTTGTTGAGCCTGTCAATCCGACCCCACACACACACACACACACACACACACACACACACACACACACACACGAATGTTCATGCATATCGATGGAGATTAACAAATACATACATTTCACTTTGAGTAATAAATAACTCAGCACTTACCTTTTAGTGTTAGGAAAAACGTGGTCTTTTTTTGTGGAATCGGCTACCGGGTTTGGTGTTTTTCAAATTTGACTTTGCAATAACCAATTTAACAAAAAAATACTGGAAAAAACGGTTTTGTGGACGATGGTACAAATCACGCTGTGGAAACATCCAGCGACGGGCGTTAACCAATGAGAGAGGACTGATCACGTGTCTCAAATCATTCCGCGTGACTCTTCCAATGAAAGCGGGGCGGTGACAGCGTGTTAGTCACGTGATATCCGCGTGTTCCCTTCTCTCACATGATTTGATCTCTGTTGTCGCGGAGATTTACTCTGCTGGAGACGCGGGGGCGGGACGGGGGTGTCCTGCCGGTACCCCGTTGTCAGGCACGGGGCAGTGGGGGGCGTTCTCCTGGGGCGCTCTGGCGGTCAGCTAAGAGCAGCCCGAGTGTTGCTGTTCACTCGATTTCATCAATAAAATAGCTTTCTATTTTGGAAGATAAAAGTTGTACTCTTGGATTCTTACCGCCGCTACAATCGGGGTCCGTTTCTGTCTGCAATATTATGATACAGGTCATACTTGCAAAACTCGTATATTAATCAACGTTTTAATTTTCTTTCATGATACAAAGTGGAATGCAAAACAAATTAAATAAATAAATAATAATAATAATAATAATAATAATAATAATAACACAGTAATATTTTTTTTATACAGTGTGGAGTAGTGGTTAGGGCTCTGGACTCTTGACTGGAAGGTCGTGGGTTCAATCCCTGGTAGGGGACACTGCTGCTGTACCCTTGAGCAAGGTACTTTACCTAGATTGCTCCAGTAAAAACCCAGCAGTATAAATACAAACTAAAAAATAGAAATATGTACATTGCGATCTTACAGTTCAGCGCCACAGTCAAACCACGCGATATCTGTTTGAAGTAAAGCCCCGCCCCTGCCGCATCATTTCGCAATTGCTATACACAGCTCCAGAATGAGTGACACATTGGATAGCCAATCTCTACGACATAAAACTATACTGTAGTATCCCTCTATCACGTGACTTTTTTTACACCCACGTCACGTGTTCCCAGCAAAGGCTGAGCGCTGATCTGCTTTCAGTGACAGCAAACAAAACACAATTCGTAGTGTAATATTTGGGTTTGGAAGTGGTGAAGAAATAACTCTTAATATCAACAACGGATGGATGCAGACAGATTACAATCTGACAGTTTGATTAAAAACAGCTCACACGAATGTCAACAACTGCGCCACCCCACACACACTTCTGGGTTTTGTCAATAAAGCTTAGGAAAACAAAATCTTTAAATAACTTTATACAAACAATTGAAGGCAAACACTCGTACACTATTCAAGCAATACTGCACAGCAAGCTTAATGCTACCAGGAGAGTTTAACCAACTTGCTAGCCTTTTAACAGTAAGTATTTTCATTTATTATTAACCACTTCAACTCCAGATGTAAAAATGAAACCCCTTCCCAGGTACCAGATTTTGAAAATAATAATAATAATAATAATAATAATAATAATAATAATAATAATAATAATGTTTTCAAATCTGTAGTTGCTATAAAATGTTAACATATGATGAATAAAACACAAATAAATTACTTAAACTGTGTTTTTCATTAACCCTTTATGCTGCTGTGTACTACATACCCATATTCAATATAGAGATAAAAACGTTTTTTGTTTTTTTTTAACAATGAAAACAAAAAAGCTGCTAATAACAATAATAATCAGTAAACAGTAATTATCAAATAAATACAACTTCAAAACGTGTGCCAGTTTTGACTTGCTCTGTGCCATTTATTGAAATGTTCAATACAACAGAACCCGGGATTGCCTTCGCAACCACTGCACATTTTTCTTTTCTTTTGTCTTTTCTTTTGTTTTAATTTTCATAGCAGACCCTGTACCTTTTTTACAGTGTCTGCTTCGCTTGTGTTGGAGGGATAGTCACAAATGCTTGTACACAGCTACTTTGCACAGGCATTGTGATGGATCTGGCTGCCGCATTGCCTGTACCCAGTGCTGTGTTTTGATAGTATTTAGTCACAGCACTGCCATTTCAAACCAAACAGCTTCCCGTTTGCAGCTGGCTTACCTGTAAAGTAACTGCATGCTCTTCTGTTCGTACAGTTTGTATTGTTCTTGGCTCCACATCCTCTTCATCATAATCACTGAGTGATAAGTCAGCATCACTGTTGCTGGTATCGAAATCCTCCGAACCAACTTCACTCCCGTTGCTCATTATAGAAAGACCACGTACGTTGCCATGTTTAGCTTTCGCTAAAAACTATATAAACTACAACTAAACAAGTAAAACTAATAGTAAAACAAAACATAATAATTTAAAACACTATATATATAAAAGCCGACTGCTTTTTTTCACACTGCGGACTCACCATGTAGCCACCCAAGAGCTACAACGTTGGTGGACAACGCAGCTCTCGGGCAGCTTACAGGCAAGCCCGCAGGCGCCCAGCCAGACTACAGGGGTCGCTGGTGCGCGGTGAGCCGAGGACACCCTGGCCAACCTAGCCCTCCCTCCCCTCGGGCGGCGCCCCCTGGAAGCTCCTGTCCTCCGTCGGCAAAGGAATAAGCTGGACTTGAACTCGCGACGTCCAGACTATAGAGCGCATCCTGCACTCCACGTGGAGCGCCTTTACTGGATGCGCCACTCGGGAGCCCCATTTTACATTTGTTATTAATTTTGTAAATATACATGTTAACCTAATTTTTTAAATACCTATCGAGCCTAAACAATAACAAAAATAATGTTGCAGTCGAATATCGTACGCAGTAAGACCGAGTGTTTAACTTTAAAACACGTATTTGTCACGCTTTTCAAACACGTCACTGTGTTTATAATTCTAAATGTGTTTAGGATTTAGTTTGTTTTGTAAACTCATGGACGCGTTTATGATTTGTAAAACATTTTTTAAACATTCGTACAGGTTTATAACAGGGCTGGTGTTTAAAATATAAACATTCAACTTATCCAAAAAAAAAGCACAGATTAAAAACACATAACGTTGAGCGTTATTTAGAGTTCCAAATGACTAAACGTCAACACCTGATGACGTATAAACACTGCTGTTTAGGAATAGAACGTTTCTATTATACATGTATACACACGTGCCGTTCAGATATTAAACGCGTCACACGTTCTTGGGTGTACAGTGTAACGTCAGTGTTTTCTGTGTTTACGCAAGATGGCTGACTCTATAAGTTGAAGTGATACCGATAGTGATACGTCGGTACAGATAGGAGACCCCGGTAAGTATTACTGTAACCAGAGCTATAGCTGCCAGTGTTTCTATGCGGTACAATTTTACACGTCCATAGCGCCTGAGTGCTTAACAACACAAAGATTGGATAATCTAATCAAAGCTATGGACTGAAAGTCAGGTTTTAAATAAAGTCTTAAACTAGAAGTTATTGCACCTGCTTCCCGAATATTCCGAGCAAGAGAATTCCTTAGATGCGGGGCACAGTAACTGAAAAGCCCAGGAACCATAACACACCTAAACACCTGTATATGCTACTGTCTGCTTCTGAAAGCCGTTTCAAAATACAGAGCACCGAGCCCACACCACATAATACAAAACCCAGCCTCGCAGGCTTAAAACAGAGACAAGTGCCGTGTTTATTATGAAGTATGTTTCAGCACGCTGAGAGCCGGATCCCATCAAGTCTCCTCAAACTACAGCAACTCAATGTACAGAAGTTATTAACCAAAAAAAAGGGGAGTTAACATTTAATATTTTTTTTTTTTACTAACAATAATAATAATACATTTTATTTATATAGTTATAATTTTGTGAAGCACATGAGACGCACGCATATAAAAACAAAGGTTAAATTATTATTATTATTTATTTATTTATTTATTTCTTATCACACGCCCTTACCCAGGGCGACCTTACAGTTGTATACAAAAAAATGCATATCCAGAATTACAGTACAATTAAGAGCAAAGCTACAAAATACAATGATTTCAGTCCTAATAAGAGCGATTACAAAACCCAGTAAGATTTGATATCGGGGCAGCTCCAGAGCGGAGAACAGTGTTGATCGTTATATCCGGGTTAGCTACGAGCGCATGTGAAATACAAAATACTTCAGATTAGGTTAAGTGCAATAGGGAGCAGATAAGTGCAAGTAAATGAAATACAGATCACAACAAAGTCCAAAACTAAACTACAGAATGAAACCCTACACAGCTGAGTCCCTTTCTAAAGTATGGTGGTGTAATTACAGCAAAGTGGCTCCTTACTCCGGTATTTTTGTGTGAGGTAATGCTTTCTTTTCTTCCCTTAATCACAAAGCTGCCCTGCCACCTCTTTCTGTAAGAAGAGACGTGTAGGGAGACGTCATCAGTGTGTTTCCAAAGTACTTCCGTTTTTGTTTTCGCTGCAGTATGCGTCTGTTGAAGTAGAAAGGGTATCTTTTTATAATAGCAATGCTTGCTTTATTTATAAAGCTTTCTGGAAATCTAAATAAACCATGTCATATGCTTTGCAATTATCCATTGTCGATGTTGCATCCTCAAAAAATCAAGCAGGTTAGTTAGACACAATCTCCCTTTCCTAAAACCATGCTGACTGTTTCGCAGGATATTGTTACCATATAGGTAATTTTCCATTTTGGATCTTATTATAGTTTCCATAAGTTTACATATAATAGAAGTCAGGCTTATTGGCCTGTAGTTACCTGGTTCAGTTTTGTCTCCCTTTTTGTGGATCGGTATTACGTTTGCAATTTTCCAGTCTGTCGGTACAACCCCTGTGTCAAGAGACTGTTGCATGATCTTGATTAGCGGTTTGTAAATAACTTCTTTCATTTCTTTGAGTACTATTGGGAGGATCTCATCCGGCCCAGGGGATTTGTTTATTTTAAGAGCTCCTAGTCCCTTTAACACTTCTGCCTCTGTTATGCTAAAGTTATTTAAAACTGGATAGGAACAGGTCAACATGTGGGGCATGTGGGGCATGTTGTCCGTATCCTCCTTTGTAAAAACTTGTGAAAAGTAATCATTTAATATATTCGCTATTTTTTTGTCTATGATTTTGCCATTTGTGTCTCTTAGACATTTAACCTCCTCTTTTGAAGATTCTCTTGCTTTTAATATATTGGAAAAACATTTTGGAATTGGTGTTAGCCCCCTTAGCAATGTTCATTTCTCTCTCTCTCTCTCTCTCTCTCTTGGCCTTTCTAACTTCCTTTTTGACTTATGTTTGCAGTTCCAAGTACTCTTTATGTGTACTTTGTTTTTGGTCCCTTTTAAACGCTCTGTAAAGTGCCTTTTTTCAGCTGAATATTTTTTTTTTTTTAATTGATCTATTAAACCATTTTGGCCATTTTGTTTTAGATTTAGATTTGTCTACTTTTGGGATGTAATTGTTTTGCACCTCTAGTACTACATTTTTAAAAAACAGCCATCCTTTTCTGTGGATGTTTTCTCTATTTTACTCCAATCTACTTCTGTTAGTCTCTGTTTCATACCTTCATAGTTTGCTTTTCTAAAATTGTAAACCTTAGCTTTAGTCATTACTTTTTGGGTTTTGAAAATCACTTCAAATGAAACCATGTTGTGGTCTGAGTTTGCCAATGGCTCTCTGACCTCTGTTTTAGTTATTCTGTCTTCGTTATTTGAAAAGACTAAATCAAGGCATGCTTCCCGTCTCGTCGGTGCCTTGACAAATTGCGTTAGGAAGCAGTCATTTGTCATATGACCAGAGTCAGAATAGTGCTACTTGACCAGGGTCAGAATTGAGTTCCATGACCATAGTCACCCTTACGGAAATGTCCCATAGAATCCTATAGTAGTACTATAGGACTCTCTATAGGACTAAAAGGGTTTTAAAGGAATCCTGTAGGATTCTTTAAAAAAAAGTATCCTCCTATAGTACTCAAAAGGGTCTCCCTATAGTACCTCAATAGGACTCCTCCTATAGTATGCAAAAGAATAATACTATGACTCTGTTTAGGACTGAAAATGTAAGAATGACTTTTACAGTATATACTAGGTTTATAGATTGAATAAAGCAAAATACTTAACTTTTAATAAACCGTTTAATAAACCTATTTATTTAATTACCAGATACTGAAAATAGCACATTAGTAGGAACAAAATAATGTATAATAAATTTAAGCAGAGCTGTTTTTGTTTTATTTTATTCTGTTTTAAAATATTTCTGATATAGCTGGGGTGTGTAAACTTTTTAAAACAAAATAAAAGCACATCATAGTAAATAACACAAGTGTTGCCTGCAGATAACTTCAAGTAACCCTTAATATTTAAAAAGACAAAGCAGCAGCCATAATGAATATGGACATAATTTATTGTCCTACAAAATTTTAAATAGATATAATAAATTATTATATACAAATATGCACATTTTTAAAAAATATAAATAAATCAACAGATGTACAGACTCCTTTACTTTAACCATATACGTTTTCTTTTTGACAATAACAATACTATATTATCCTGTTCATACATGTGTAACAGGGTGGAGGCTGGGCGTGAACTGGCAACCCTACGCACTCCAAGTGAGCATCTAAACCACAATGCAAAAGAGCCGAGCTCGTCTGCATACATGGTTTTAGAGCTCTTAACCTCCTCTCTTCTCATCGACAGGGGACAGAATCCGTAATGGCACTATACCACACAACACTGCACGTTACACATGTCAAAACAGAAAGAGTTGTACCACGTCCTTATCGCTAGGCTGTGAATTTGTGATTTGTGAAAAGGGCAGGACAATTGCAGTCACTTGTGTTCTTTTTTTAATTTTCCTGCAAGCTGCCTTCCTTCTTTACTTGCACAGTATTTAATTTCCAAGTGGTGCTCTAGCTGTGAGAAACAGCTGTCTGTGATATGTAAAACATCAGGAAGACACAGGCATTAACTGTGTATTGCTCACGCTGACAAACATGTCTGCATGTCCATGTTATAAGGCTTGATAATGCTTCATGTTCATCTAAAATTTCTGTTGCGCTTCCTGATTCTAATAGGTCCTGTAATGCTGCCAACAGAGTTGAAAGGTCATAGCAAGCATCATATGAACTTTTGGAATCAGAAAATAAAAAAATGGACAGTCACTTAGCAGTCTAGAGCAGTAATTTAGCTCAAAGCTACTTAGAGAAAACTATAGGAGAAAAATGATAAAACTTAATATTGCAGCAAAGAACTCCGAATGATTGCCAACCTCATAACAAGATTAGGAATAAGTAAAACAAAAAACAACATTAAAATGGAATTTGAATCTATTTACTCTTTAATAATTTAGTAATAATAATTTCGTATGAAAATTGTTTTGTACATTCTGATGAAAACATGGTTAACATTGATTAATTTGTGAAGAATTGTTGAAACGCTCATTTTAAAGTATGAAACACCTAATCCCTTTCAACTTCATTTGGCATGAAATTCACAGAACTCTTCTCATCAATTGACATCCTAACACATTTCCTTTCCAAATGGTCCAAAAACACAGCCTCTGTTTTATCATTCTTGTGAATTTCAATGAGAAAGTTTGAGGATATGCTAAACTCTCTACTGTATATAAAATCTGCAATTTTTTTCCAGTTTCTTCACAGTCAATATAGCTATCTCTCTCCCATGAACAGAGCATGGCCCATCTCTGCACTTTACTAGCAGAAGAGAGGTTAGTTCAACAACATGACTATTTTGCAATTCAGCTGTAAAGTTAGACCTTTTCATTACATGGTTATAGTTTTTAGTGCGATACAAAACATGATTGTAAATAAACCTGTCATACACAAGTACTTCTTTTTTAACTTGATGACCAAGTAGAAATTCTTGTTGATCCAATAAGTTTTTTTAAGAAAATATGTACAGGTTCACTGGCACTTTGTATGCTTGTAGCTTTTTTACCTTTTTTATCACAGTATACATTTCACACACTTGTTTTGATACGCTCTGTGTACCCTAGAAAAGGCTTTTTAATACCCTGTTGTACCCTTCATAAGGGAAAGCAGAGGTTGCCCAAAGAGCTCCCCAGTCACTAACACCTCTAGGTAAATGCAGAAGTAGATGGACATTAAAGGTCAAGTGACTTTTACCACACAGAGTCTCAGTTTGGTTTACAAACTCCTTAAGAACCACACTTACTTTTCTAAGAGTTTCTCTAGTAATTGAGTCTGTCAAAAGATTATTCACTGAATAGACCAAGTAAAACCAATGTTGAATGTATCTCAAAGGTAAAATCCCCCTTACTACACCAAGAAGAACACAGTGCATGTATTCAGATACAAAAGACCGTGACATATTCAAAACAGGTAAAAACAACAACGGGGAAGAGCCTTTAACACCATTCACTGGGTTTCCACTTTCAGAAGCAGCAATTGCATCTGCTTTGTGCTGTTCATGAGTTCTTATAGGTGGATCTTTTTCTTTAATGGGGTGTACTCTAGTGAATTCTCTTCCCTTGTGAACATGCTGACCAGGATGCAGACAAAAGTCACAACCATACTTGCCATTAAACAGGGTTGTGTTACGAAGGGCTGGTCTAGCCACCGAATCTGCTGAACAAATTAAAGTATGTATTTTAACAACCTTCTGACCTTCTCCTGGAATTATTACTGTTACACCTGTTTTGTGCAAATCAGTTAACTCTTTAACAAAAACACTCAAGTAGCTATCCATCCTGGGCTTTCCTGGGCCAAACCACAGACATGACAACAGAACATTGTTGATTCTTAACTTGTATGGGAGTTCATTCACCATTACCTGAATAGGCCAGAAACTGCTTCTGGATGATTTAAATACTTAAACACCATCACTGTTCCACTGAAGAGAAATGCCATTCTGACCAAACTGTGTGGAATTCCTTACTTTTTGGTACAGTTTCCCAGATGTGACATCACCTATCTCTCTGCTTCTAGTGTGGACATTTTTCTGGATGGAATCTAAAACGGCTTCTTTTTCAAGCAGTTCCTGCTTTTTCAATGGGAGCTGGATGAAAAAGTGACCAGCCTTTTTGTTTAATTCTTTATTAAACCCCTCACCACATTCTGGACAGGAATCTACATTATCATTCTCAGGGCAGATGTATGATTGGCATATTTTACAAAAAAAATGCAGCACCATAGATGACAAGTCTGCACAATTGAACTTTTTGTACAGATAGTATTTGGTTGTTTTAGGAAAGTCTTTAACATGACATGACATAAGTTCAAGAAGATTATCCAAAGCAGAATCTGTCAGTCGATGTTTCAATGCAAAGGTCACTTTCATTTTTACTGAGCGGTGCTCCTGGATATAGTGGGTGATTGTCAAACTCATCCTACAGAAGAGAGGAAATACAGTTAGGAAGAGTAGAACCTACAGGAAATCTTAAATGGTATTATCATTGATCAGAAACGTTATCTGGAATGCATAACTTTAAACAAACACAACAGGATATATCACAATTCATAAAATTCGTAAAAATGGTTTAATTCTGGATTTGCAAAAGTGTAAGATACTGTAGCGGTGGTGCGAATGGATGGACTGTGGGGGTGTATTTAGACAGGGGAAGTTGAAAACAATTTTTGTCCAGTGTGTACTGTGTTAAGTGTTGTGGGCGCCAGGGTTGTATTGTATTTTGTGTGTGTCTCTCTCTCCCCGCTGTTATCTTGCCTGCTGTTTCTGTGCAGTCTGCAAGTGTTGACGTGAGTGCGCTGTTTGTGTTCTGTTCTGTTCTGTGTTCTGAGTCGGGTTCGCTTTTCTCAATAGCTACTTTACCAAACCAATGTAGTAAGACCATCGTTTAGGTAAGTGTTTCCCAAACATCATTGAAACTACTAGCTCTTGAACTTCTACTTGAGTTCACGAGCGGTCTGAGGGAATCGTGAAATGTTTGGGTAATGCATTGTGACACCATAGAAACCAAAAACATAATAGTTCACCAAACGAAAAATATATCTGCACACTTGATTTTGCTAAATAATTCATGTGTTTCAAACCTGCCTACGCTCTTAAGAAACCACCATATGATGCACTTCAAGACCGCTAGTTAAGTTGCAGCTTCACGTGGGGTTTTGGGATCGATCGAACAGAAATCGATCGAACGCCGCTGCAGTAAACCGTAATAATTAATAATCTTCAAACTCCAAGTACGACTGTTATAGGGAATTGGAGACGTATCCCTATTTAGTGTGGTTCAAGTTAAGAGCTATTCCATTTTAACCTCACTGCCTGGTCTGATCTTTTATTTTCCACCGTCACCGCCGCAGAACATTGCCCATAGCATGCTCAACGCTACAATATTATACTTGAACACTACAAGCAATGCCATCTTAGGTCTTGCATGTTCATTTTAAAATAATGTACCCAAGGCATCGGTGGTCTCTGTATGTGTGTTATTGTGCTTATGAACTATTTTAAATTGCTTACATAAAGTACTCGCATTCATTTATGCAAAATAATTTAACAATGTAATGTGTCAAGGGATAGACAGAGCTGTAAGCCTAGGCTGTTAGCAAATTGGTTGTGAAATTGGTCAAAGCAAACTATATACACTCGTTAGTTCTAAATAAATGTAAATTAAGTAAATGTAATGCAGTTGTGCATATAATTGTCATTACATGTTATGGGATTGGATGTTAAGCATACAGTATACACGGTAAGATTATATAACATTTAAAAGATTATATACAGACGTGCTCAAATTTGTTGGTACCCTTACAGCTCATTGAAATAATGCTTCATTCCTCCTGAAAAGTGATGAAATTAAAAGCTATTTTATCATGTATACTTGCATGCCTTTGGTATGTCATAGAATAAAGCAAAGAAGCTGTGAAAAGAGATGAATTATTGCTTATTCTACAAAGATATTCTAAAATGGCCTGGACACATTTGTTGGTACCCCTTAGAAAAGATAATAAATAATTGGATTATAGAGATATTTCAAACTAATTAGTTTCCTTAATTAGTATCACACATGTCTCCAATCTTGTAATCAGTCATTCAGCCTATTTAAAAGTAGTCACTGTGCTGTTTGGTACCATTGTGTGCACCACACTGAACATGGACCAGAGAAAGCAAAGGAGAGAGTTGTCTGAGGAGATCAGAAAGAAAATAATAGACGAGCATGGTAAAGGTAAAGGCTACAAGACCATCTCCAAGCAGCTTGATGTTCCTGTGACAACAGTTGCAAATATTATTAAGAAGTTTAAGGTCCATGGAACTGTAGCCAACCTCCCTGGGCGCAGCCGCAAGAGGAAAATCGACCCCAGAGTGAACAGAAGGATAGTGCGAATGGTAGAAAAAGAACCAAGGATAACTGCCAAAGAGATACAAGCTGAACTCCAAGGTGAAGGTACGTCAGTTTCTGATCGCACCATCCGTCGCTTTTTGAGCGAAAGTGGGCTCCATGGAAGAAGACCCAGGAGGACTCCACTTTTGAAAGAAAAACATAAAAAAGCCAGACTGGAATTTGCTAAAATGCATATTGACAAGCCACAATCCTTCTGGGAGAATGTCCTTTGGACAGATGAGTCAAAACTGGAGCTTTTTGGCAAGTCACATCAGCTCTGTGTTCACAGACGAAAAAATGAAGCTTTCAAAGAAAAGAACACCATACCTACAGTGAAACATGGAGGAGGCTCGGTTATGTTTTGGGGCTGCTTTGCTGCGCCTGGCACAGGTTGCCTTGAATCTGTGCAGGGCACAATGAAATCTCAAGACTATCAAGGCATTCTGGAGCGAAACGTACTGCCCAGTGTCAGAAAGCTCTGTCTCAGTCGCAGGTCATGGGTCCTCCAACAGGATAATGACCCAAAACACACAGCTAAAAGCACCCAAGAATGGATAAGAACAAAACATTGGACTATTCTGAAGTGGCCATCTATGAGTCCTGATCTGAATCCTATCGAACATCTATGGAAAGAGCTGAAACTTGCAGTCTGGAGAAGGCACCCATCAAACCTGAGACAGCTGGAGCAGTTTGCTCAGGAAGAGTGGGCCAAACTACCTGTTAACAGGTGCAGAAGTCTCATTGAGAGCTACAGAAAACGTTTGATTGCAGTGATTTCCTCTAAAGGTTGTGCAACAAAATACTAGGTTAGCGGTCCCATCATTTTTGTCCATGCCATTTTCATTTGTTTTCTTATTTACAATATTATGTTGAATAAAAAATCAAAAGCAAAGTCTGATTTCTATTAAATATGGAATAAACAATGGCGGATGCCAATTACTTTTGTCAGTTTCAAGTTATTTCAGAGAAAATTGTGCATTCTTCGTTTTTTGTGGAGGGGTACCAAATTTGAGCACGTCTGTAGGTATTTTTCTTAATATAATTTTACTTACATTTTGACAGTCCACTTCAAATTCACACTGGGTGGAGAGGCAGGAAGCCCTATTAAACTCCGTTTCATCTTCACCTGAATTGGAAACCTCTTCATCGGACAGCTGTAAAACAGTAATAATTTAGTGTATAATAAAGTAGATTTTACATTTATTTAAATTCAGAATTCTCATTTTTGCAATCTATTTTTTGGGTGGTTCAAACTACAGTCAGACGTATACCCTTCCCTCATATCAACACAGTTGTAACTTTGTTTATTTTGGTTAGAGGTCTACAATGTAGCAGCCTACTTCAAGTTCAAAGTAGTATAATTGCTTATAGCCACATTGATCTCAGGGGAATCCTCATGCAACTGGTGTTCGAGGCCGCAGGGCGAGTTATATTAAAACATATTTCTACCACGAAAACCATTTGAAATGTACAGTTTTTATCTATAAAACCGGATCATTAAGACATGCTTTAATTTACTCCTTAGAATTAATACTCTCGTAGGGTTAAATGGCATTCCCTTGTGATTTTGTATTGGAGCTATGAAATAGCTGAGCGAGATCCAGGGAAACTGAATTACACTCTTCTGTAAAGCCGATTCACCCATACATAAATAAAGTAAACATCTGAAGCACATTTTTTTTTTAAGTGTCCTATAATATAACTCAATGTATGGGATATCGAATTGCCTTTACACTTCCTTTCAAATAACGAATATAAGAGTAGAATTATCCCTCGGTAACATTATATCCAAAACCTATATTTTTCGGCAGGACAGTTCTCCTCGTGGTTTTCAAGAAGTCCTGTTTCATCACCGAGGAAGAAAACTTGATCAGGTGTTAGGACAGTGTTAAGGGAAGTCTCAGTTGGTTCCTCCTCATTTTCCGTTGAGCAGCCAGGCTGGCTATAAGTACATTCATTTATTTCTATCCCTCTCCTTACTTTTGTCATACGAGGCATATCTTCTTCTGCTTCATGATGTAAGAAACGTTTATGACACCCTCTCCATTTCAATAAAAGTCACCTTATCGGAGAGTAAACTGTCAACAAAAGAGAGAAGTGCTGCTGACTGCCTGCATGGCGCGCGCCCTACTTTTCAAATGTACCTGCACGAGACCAGCAAAGTGACCGTTTGTGTTTGACAGGTGGCTCCCACAGTATTACATACCACTTCATGGAGCAGTAAAGAGATGGAGAAAATGTCATTTGCATTGTTTGATTTTTTTTGAAGAGAATGCGATAGAAATTGGCAAGAAAGAGTGGATTGTAGAATTTGATGAACGTAGTTACAAAAATAATGTAATTGAAACCAAAAATGTTTATGAGATGGTGGACTTAAACCTAGTGGAAAAGGGGACCTTCAAAAGAAAAATCCAAAATGGTTAACCTGTCCATCTTATGTACTGGCAATAGGTAAGACAAAGTGTAATGCTCTATATCAATTTGTCAATCAACTAAAAAGATTAAATAATGCTGAGGAAACTGAAGGTATGGGATGGACACCCTTGCTTACAGTAAACAGTATATATATATATATATATATATATATATATATATATATATATATATATATATATATATATATATATATATATATACAGTGCCTTGCATAAGTATTCACCCCCCTTGGACTTTTCCACATTTTGTAATATTACAACCTGGAATTAAAATGGATTTAATTAGGATTTTTTGTGACTGATCTACACAAAATAGTCCATAATGTCAAAGTGGGGAAAAAAAATCTACATATTTTTCAAAATTATTTACAAATAAAAAACTGTCTTGATTGCATAAGTATTCACCCCCTTTGCTGTGACACCCCTAAATAAGCTCTGGTGCAACCAATTGCCTTCAGAAGTCACATAATTAGTTGAATGGAGTCCACCTGTGTGCAATTAAAGTGTCACATGACCTCAGATTAAATACACCTGTTTCTGGAAGGCCACAGTTTGTTAAAGAGCATATCAAAACAAACAGCATCATGAAGACCAAGGAGCTATCTAAACAATTCTGGGATAAAGTTCTGGAGAAGCACCAATCAGGGTTGGGTTATAAAAAAATATCCCAAACTTTGAACATCCCCCGGAGCACCGTTAAATCCATTATTAAGAAATGGAAAGAATATGGCACAACCGCGACTCTGCTTAGAGAAGGCCGTCCACCAAAATTCAGTGACCAGGTAAGGAGGGCATAAGTCAGAGAAGCAACCAAGAGGTCAATGGTAACTCTGAAGGAGCTGGAGAGATCCACAGCTGAGATGGGAGAAACCGTCCATGGGACAACTATAACCCAGGCGCTCCACAAAGCTGGGCTTTATGGAAGAGTGGCGAGAAGAAAGCCATTTCTGAAAAAAACCCATATCAAATCCTGTTTGGATTTTGCCAAAAGGCATGTGGGAGACACAGCAAACATGTGGAAAAGGGTTCTCTGGTCTAATGAGACCAAAATTGAACTTTTTGGCCTTAGCGCAAAACGCTATGTGTGGCGCAAAGCCAACACTGCTCATCACCCTGAGAACACCATCCCCACGGTGAAGCATGGTGGTGGCAGCATGTTATAACATGTTATGGGGATGCTTTTCATCGGCAGGGACTGGGAAACTGGTCAGGACTGAGGGCAAGATGGATGGAGCCAAATACAGGGAAATTCTAGAGGAAAACCTGTTTCAGTCTGCAAGAGGACCAGTGACTGGGAAGGTTCACCTTCCAGCAGGACAATGACCCTAAACACACAGCCAAAGCTACACTGGAGTGGTTTAAAAACAAGAACCTGAATGTCTTAGAATGGCCCAGTCAAAGCCCAGACATCAATCCGATTGAGAATCTGTGGCAAGACTTGAAAATTGCTGTTCACCAACGGTCCCCATCCAACTTGACAGAGCTTGAGCAATTTTGCCAAGAAGAATGGGCAAAATTTGCAGGATTCAGATGTGCAAAGCTGGTAGAGACTTACCCAAAGCCAAAGGTGCTTCTACCAAGTATTGACTCAGGGGGGTGAATACTTATGCAACCAACAAATGTCTTTTTTTTTGTTTAATTAAACAAAACAAAAAATGTGTCACAATAAAAAATATTTTGCACCTTCAAAGTGTTAAGTATGTTGTGTAAATCAAATGGTAAAAATCCCAATTAAATACATTTTAATTCCAGGTTGTAACACTACAAAATGTGGAAAAGTCCAAGGGGGGTGAATACTTATGCAAGGCACTGTATATATATTGTGACATTTACTTTTTTTGTTTTAATGAACTAGCCTACATACTAAACAGTGAACATACAATCAATACTGCTGTATAATCATAACTCTTACTCTAAGTTACTGAGGTAAAATTATACCTAATTCTCTCAGAACACTACCTTCACTTTAAAAGCTGTTATTACTACTTTGTATGGTATTTTCGTATTACTATTGATATCTATAGTAACATACAAATCAAGGCTATTTTCACCTTAGTACGAGAACATTATGGGGTACCATGTTTCCGTTACAAGGTGTATAAAGACCCACTGTTGAATTTTAACCAGTGTAGGCACAGTATAAATATGATTAAATATGAACTATTTTTTAGGGGACTGGCAGACTGTTTCACAAAAAGCAAAGTGTATACTTAATTATGAAAAGGAGGAAACCCCTTCCAAGTGTAAGCGGGATAAATGCCGGGACCAAAACAACTATCATGACAATGATAGAAATACTTTAATGTGGCCTAATATTTATTTTTAAGAATGTGAAGTGCAGACTAATCTAATCATAACTATATAATATAACGCATTTAGTCATAAATACTACAAATAATAAAATAAAATATAAAAATAATAAACAGCAAAAGACAGCTAACATTTCAACATATACTTTAGAACTCCCAGATATACTGGAACGAGTGGAATTACTGAAAATGGATTTGTCCACCACCAACTATGCCAACACCAATATACAACAATGGGGGAAAAGAGAGATGAGGTAGGAAAATTGTGTTATTTAGGTTACTACCCGATGACCGTCTGCAGGCTTAGTAATGCCCTGAACCAAAGGCGAGGGAGCATAATACTAAGGTATAACCCGAACAAGAGGGTGTTACTATATGGAGAGGTTTGTCTCCAAAAATACTGAAGTACACAGTATCCATGGCGTAAAAGTGATAAAAAGGAGGTATTTTCATGCAGTTTGATATATGTATATATTATATAACTATTTCACTTACCCACACCTTTGTTTATGATTTTAGAAGGTACAACGGACTGAAAAAGCGTCAGTATCAAAAAGGAAGCTACAGATGTGTTGTCACAAAGACACAATGAAGCTAACTGCAGACCTATTACGGGTATTTCACACTGCTGAAGAACTTGCCAATAAATCCCTGACTGGATTCAAATCCAATGCACATAAGGATTCACAAGCAAAACAACCCCTTAATCCAGATATTGTGGATGCGATTATTGGTAAGAACAATCACATTTTAATTCTGTAAAAGCTTGTATAAGCAAGCAATAACGCATGAAAAGGCATGCAGTTTTACTGAGGTTGCCAGGCTGTGGTAGGTGTCTATTTTATACTTAAACTTATGGTCAGGTATGAAGGCTTTAGAAGCTCTATTTGGAATTATTGTCCCTATTTACTAATCTTTAAGGAGTGTTCTGATGTTCGAATGTTTTGTTAAGGACTATTACTTTAAATCCTTTTTGACTTAATAATGTTTAAAGTAATAAAAGCCATTGAGACTACTTTGTTTTAGGTCTTATTCAGATTTTTAAAGCATTATTTAAACTCCAAACATGTGTATTGATACTGAAGCATTCCTTAAAACACTTTAGTAAATAGAGCCCATTATTTGAATATTATTACTACATAAATGTAGTTTGAAATATAGGACCCTATTCTTAAAACTTTTGGGCCATGTAGCCTAGTTAGTATACTTACCAAAGGTCGGTTCTCCCTTGCACCATCTGATGGTTGGAATCAGGCACCTTTGGCAGCAATTACAGCCATGAGTCTATTTGGATAAGACTCTACCAGCTTTGCACATCTGGACACTGCAATTTTTGCCCATTCTTCTTTGCAAAATTGCTCAAGCTCCGTCAAGTTGGATGGGGACCTTTGGTGAACAGCAATTTTCTACTCTTTCCACATATTCTCAATTAGATTGAGGTCCGGGCTTTGACTGGGCCACTCCAGGACATTGACCTTTTTGTTTTTAAGCCACTCCAGTGTGGCTTTGGCTGTATGTTTGGGGTCATTGTCCTGCTGGAAGATGAATCTTCTCCCAAGTCCCAGGTCTCTTGCAGACTTCAGCAGGTTTTCCTTCAGGATTTCTCTGTACTTTGCCGCATCCATTTTGCCCTCTATCTTCACAAGCTTTCCAGGCCCTGACGCAGAGAAGCATCCCCATAGCATGATGCTGCCACCACCATGCTTCACGGTAGCGATGGTGTTCTCAGGATGATGTGCGGTGTTAGGCTTACGCCAAACATAGCGCTTAGCGTTGAGGCCAAAAAGCTCTATTCTGGTCTCATCAGACCATAGAATCTTCTTCCACTTGGTCTCAGAGTCTCCCACATGCCTTCTGGGAAACTCTAGCCGAGATATGATGCAAGTTTTTTTCTTTTTGCCACTCTCCCATAAAGGCCAGTTTTGTGAAGCACCCGGGCTATTGTTGCCATATGCACAGTGTCTCCCAGCTCAGCCGTGGAACACTGTAACTCCTTTAGAGTTGCCATAGGCCTCTTGGTGGCCTCCCTGACTAGTGCCCTATACGCCCGGATACTACGTTTTTGAGGACGGCCTGTTCTAGACAGATTCACAGTTGTGCCATATTCTCTCCATTTCTTAATAATGGACTTTACTGTGCTCTGAGAGGATATTCAATGCCTTGGAAATGTTCTTATATCCTACCCCTGATTGGTGCTTTTGAAGAACCTTATTCCGGATTTGCTTTGAATGTTCCTTCATCTTCATCATGTAGTTTTTGTTAGGAAATGTACTAACCAACTGTGGGACCTCCCAGAGACAGGTGTATTTAACCTGAAATCATGTGAAACACCTTAATTGCACACAGGTGGACTCCATTCAACTAATTATGTGACTTCTAAAGACAATTGGATGCACCAGAGCTTATTTAGGTGTGTCATAGCAAAGGGGGTGAATACTTATGCAATCAATTATTTTCTGTTTTATATTTGTAATTAATTTAGAACAATTTGTAGATTTTATTTTTCACTTTGAAATTATGGACTTTTCTTGTGTTGATCAGTGGCAAACATAGCGCTTAGCGTTGAGGCCAAAAAGCTCTATTTTGGTCTCATCAGACCATAGAATCTTCTTCCACTTGGTCTCAGAGTCTCCCACATGCCTTCTGGGAAACTCTAGCTGAGATTTGATGCGAGTTTTTTTCAACAATGGCTTTCTTTTTGCCACTCTCCCATAAAGGCCAGTTTTGTGAAGCACCCGGGCTATTGTTGCCACATGCACAGTGTCTCCCAGCTCAGCCGTGGAACACTGTAACTCCTTTAGAGTTGCCATAGGCCTCTTGGTGGCCTCCCTGACTAGTGCCCTATACGCCCGGATACTCCGTTTTTGAGGACGGCCTGTTCTAGACAGATTCACAGTTGTGCCATATTCTCTCCATTTCTTAATAATGGACTTTACTGTGCTCTGAGAGGATATTCAATGCCTTGGAAATGTTCTTATATCCTACCCCTGATTGGTGCTTTTGAAGAACCTCATTTCGGATTTGCTTTGAATGTTCCTTCATCTTCATGATGTAGTTTTTGTTAGGAAATGTACTAACCAACTGTGGGACCTCCCAGAGACAGGTGTATTTAACCTGAAATCATGTGAAACACCTTAATTGCACACAGGTGGACTCCATTCAACTAATTATGTGACTTCTAAAGACAATTGGTTGCACCAGAGCTTATTTTGGTGTGTCATAGCAAAGGGGGTGAATACTTATGCAATCAATTATTTTCTGTTTTATATTTGTAATTAATTTAGAACAATTTGTAGATTTTATTTTTCACTTTGACATTATGGACTTTTCTTGTGTTGATCAGTGGCAAACATAGCGCTTAGCGTTGAGGCCAAAAAGCTCTATTTTGGTCTCATCAGACCATAGAATCTTCTTCCACTTGGTCTCAGAGTCTCCCACATGCCTTCTGGGAAACTCTAGCCGAGATTTGATGCGAGTTTTTTTCAACAATGGCTTTCTTTTTGCCACTCTCCCATAAAGGCCAGTTTTGTGAAGCACCCGGGCTATTGTTGCCATATGCACAGTGTCTCCCAGCTCAGCCGTGGAACACTGTAACTCCTTTAGAGTTGCCATAGGCCTCTTGGTGGCCTCCCTGACTAGTGCACTTCTCGCCCGGATACTCCGTTTTTGAGGACAGCCTGTTCTAGACAGATTCACAGTTGTGCCATATTCTCTCCATTTCTTAATAATGGACTTTACTGTGCTCTGAGAGGATATTCAATGCCTTGGAAATGTTCTTATATCCTACCCCTGATTGGTGCTTTTGAAGAACCTTATTCCGGATTTGCTTTGAATGTTCCTTCATCTTCATGATGTAGTTTTTGTTAGGAAATGTACTAACCAACTGTGGGACCTCCCAGAGACAGGTGTATTTAACCTGAAATCATGTGAAACACCTTAATTGCACACAGGTGGACTCCATTAAACTAATTATGTGACTTCTAAAGACAACTGGTTGCACCAGAGCTTATTTAGGTGTGTCATAGCAAAGGGGGTGAATACTTATGCAATCAATTATTTTCTGTTTTATATTTGTAATTAATTTAGAACAATTTGTAGATTTTATTTTTCACTTTGACATTATGGACTTTTCTTGTGTTGATCAGTGGCAAACATAACGCTTAGCGTTGAGGCCAAAAAGCTCTATTTTGGTCTCATCAGACCATAGAATCTTCTTCCACTTGGTCTCAGAGTCTCCCACATGCCTTCTGGGAAACTCTAGCCGAGATTTGATGCGAGTTCTTTTCAACAATGGCTTTCTTTTTGCCACTCTCCCATAAAGGCCAGTTTTGTGAAGCACCCGGGCTATTGTTGCCATATGCACAGTGTCTCCCAGCTCAGCCGTGGAACACTGTAACTCCTTTAGAGTTGCCATAGGCCTCTTGGTGGCCTCCCTGACTAGTGCCCTATACGCCCGGATACTCCGTTTTTGAGGACGGCCTGTTCTAGACAGATTCACAGTTGTGCCATATTCTCTCCATTTCTTAATAATGGACTTTACTGTGCTCTGAGAGGATATTCAATGCCTTGGAAATGTTCTTATATCCTACCCCTGATTGGTGCTTTTGAAGAACCTTATTCCGGATTTGCTTTGAATGTTCCTTCATCTTCATGATGTAGTTTTTGTTAGGAAATGTACTAACCAACTGTGGGACCTCCCAGAGACAGGTGTATTTAACCTGAAATCATGTGAAACACCTTAATTGCACACAGGTGGACTCCATTAAACTAATTATGTGACTTCTAAAGACAATTGGTTGCACCAGAGCTTATTTAGGTGTGTCATAGCAAAGGGGGTGAATACTTATGCAATCAATTATTTTCTGTTTTATATTTGTAATTAATTTAGAACAATTTGTAGATTTTATTTTTCACTTTGACATTATGGACTTTTCTTGTGTTGATCAGTGGCAAACATAACGCTTAGTGTTGAGGCCAAAAAGCTCTATTTTGGTCTCATCAGACCATAGAATCTTCTTCCACTTGGTCTCAGAGTCTCCCACATGCCTTCTGGGAAACTCTAGCCGAGATTTGATGCGAGTTCTTTTCAACAATGGCTTTCTTTTTGCCACTCTCCCATAAAGGCCAGTTTTGTGAAGCACCCGGGCTATTGTTGCCATATGCACAGTGTCTCCCAGCTCAGCCGTGGAACACTGTAACTCCTTTAGAGTTGCCATAGGCCTCTTGGTGGCCTCCCTGACTAGTGCCCTATACGCCCGGATACTCCGTTTTTGAGGACGGCCTGTTCTAGACAGATTCACAGTTGTGCCATATTCTCTCCATTTCTTAATATTGGACTTTACTGTGCTCTGAGAGGATATTCAATGCCTTGGAAATGTTCTTATATCCTACCCCTGATTGGTGCTTTTGAAGAACCTTATTCCGGATTTGCTTTGAATGTTCCTTCATCTTCATCATGTAGTTTTTGTTAGGAAATGTACTAACCAACTGTGGGACCTCCCAGAGACAGGTGTATTTAACCTGAAATCATGTGAAACACCTCAATTGCACACAGGTGGACTCCATTCAACTAATTATGTGACTTCTAAAGACAATTGGTTGCAACAGAGCTTATTTAGGTGTGTCATAGCAAAGGGGGTGAATACTTATGCAATCAATTATTTTCTGTTTTATATTTGTAATTAATTTAGAACAATTTGTAGATTTTATTTTTCACTTTGACATTATGGACTTTTCTTGTGTTGATCAGTGGCAAACATAGCGCTTAGCGTTGAGGCCAAAAAGCTCTATTTTGGTCTCATCAGACCATAGAATCTTCTTCCACTTGGTCTCAGAGTCTCCCACATGCCTTCTGGGAAACTCTAGCCGAGATTTGATGCGAGTTTTTTTCAACAATGGCTTTCTTTTTGCCACTCTCCCATAAAGGCCAGTTTTGTGAAGCACCCGGGCTATTGTTGCCATATGCACAGTGTCTCCCAGCTCAGCCGTGGAACACTGTAACTCCTTTAGAGTTGCCATAGGCCTCTTGGTGGCCTCCCTGACTAGTGCCCTATACGCCCGGATACTCCGTTTTTGAGGACGGCCTGTTCTAGACAGATTCACAGTTGTGCCATATTCTCTCCAATTCTTAATAATGGACTTTACTGTGCTCTGAGAGGATATTCAATGCCTTGGAAATGTTCTTATATCCTACCCCTGATTGGTGCTTTTGAAGAACCTCATTTCGGATTTGCTTTGAATGTTCCTTCATCTTCATGATGTAGTTTTTGTTAGGAAATGTACTAACCAACTGTGGGACCTCCCAGAGACAGGTGTATTTAACCTGAAATCATGTGAAACACCTTAATTGCACACAGGTGGACTCCATTCAACTAATTATGTGACTTCTAAAGACAATTGGTTGCACCAGAGCTTATTTTGGTGTGTCATAGCAAAGGGGGTGAATACTTATGCAATCAATTATTTTCTGTTTTATATTTGTAATTAATTTAGAACAATTTGTAGATTTTATTTTTCACTTTGACATTATGGACTTTTCTTGTGTTGATCAGTGGCAAACATAGCGCTTAGCGTTGAGGCCAAAAAGCTCTATTTTGGTCTCATCAGACCATAGAATCTTCTTCCACTTGGTCTCAGAGTCTCCCACATGCCTTCTGGGAAACTCTAGCCGAGATTTGATGCGAGTTTTTTTCAACAATGGCTTTCTTTTTGCCACTCTCCCATAAAGGCCAGTTTTGTGAAGCACCCGGGCTATTGTTGCCATATGCACAGTGTCTCCCAGCTCAGCCGTGGAACACTGTAACTCCTTTAGAGTTGCCATAGGCCTCTTGGTGGCCTCCCTGACTAGTGCACTTCTCGCCCGGATACTCCGTTTTTGAGGACAGCCTGTTCTAGACAGATTCACAGTTGTGCCATATTCTCTCCATTTCTTAATAATGGACTTTACTGTGCTCTGAGAGGATATTCAATGCCTTGGAAATGTTCTTATATCCTACCCCTGATTGGTGCTTTTGAAGAACCTTATTCCGGATTTGCTTTGAATGTTCCTTCATCTTCATGATGTAGTTTTTGTTAGGAAATGTACTAACCAACTGTGGGACCTCCCAGAGACAGGTGTATTTAACCTGAAATCATGTGAAACACCTTAATTGCACACAGGTGGACTCCATTAAACTAATTATGTGACTTCTAAAGACAACTGGTTGCACCAGAGCTTATTTAGGTGTGTCATAGCAAAGGGGGTGAATACTTATGCAATCAATTATTTTCTGTTTTATATTTGTAATTAATTTAGAACAATTTGTAGATTTTATTTTTCACTTTGACATTATGGACTTTTCTTGTGTTGATCAGTGGCAAACATAACGCTTAGCGTTGAGGCCAAAAAGCTCTATTTTGGTCTCATCAGACCATAGAATCTTCTTCCACTTGGTCTCAGAGTCTCCCACATGCCTTCTGGGAAACTCTAGCCGAGATTTGATGCGAGTTCTTTTCAACAATGGCTTTCTTTTTGCCACTCTCCCATAAAGGCCAGTTTTGTGAAGCACCCGGGCTATTGTTGCCATATGCACAGTGTCTCCCAGCTCAGCCGTGGAACACTGTAACTCCTTTAGAGTTGCCATAGGCCTCTTGGTGGCCTCCCTGACTAGTGCCCTATACGCCCGGATACTCCGTTTTTGAGGACGGCCTGTTCTAGACAGATTCACAGTTGTGCCATATTCTCTCCATTTCTTAATAATGGACTTTACTGTGCTCTGAGAGGATATTCAATGCCTTGGAAATGTTCTTATATCCTACCCCTGATTGGTGCTTTTGAAGAACCTTATTCCGGATTTGCTTTGAATGTTCCTTCATCTTCATGATGTAGTTTTTGTTAGGAAATGTACTAACCAACTGTGGGACCTCCCAGAGACAGGTGTATTTAACCTGAAATCATGTGAAACACCTTAATTGCACACAGGTGGACTCCATTAAACTAATTATGTGACTTCTAAAGACAATTGGTTGCACCAGAGCTTATTTAGGTGTGTCATAGCAAAGGGGGTGAATACTTATGCAATCAATTATTTTCAGTTTTATATTTGTAATTAATTTAGAACAATTTGTAGATTTTATTTTTCACTTTGACATTATGGACTTTTCTTGTGTTGATCAGTGGCAAACATAACGCTTAGTGTTGAGGCCAAAAAGCTCTATTTTGGTCTCATCAGACCATAGAATCTAATTCCACTTGGTCTCAGAGTCTCCCACATGCCTTCTGGGAAACTCTAGCCGAGATTTGATGCGAGTTCTTTTCAACAATGGCTTTCTTTTTGCCACTCTCCCATAAAGGCCAGTTTTGTGAAGCACCCGGGCTATTGTTGCCATATGCACAGTGTCTCCCAGCTCAGCCGTGGAACACTGTAACTCCTTTAGAGTTGCCATAGGCCTCTTGGTGGCCTCCCTGACTAGTGCCCTATACGCCCGGATACTCCGTTTTTGAGGACGGCCTGTTCTAGACAGATTCACAGTTGTGCCATATTCTCTCCATTTCTTAATATTGGACTTTACTGTGCTCTGAGAGGATATTCAATGCCTTGGAAATGTTCTTATATCCTACCCCTGATTGGTGCTTTTGAAGAACCTTATTCCGGATTTGCTTTGAATGTTCCTTCATCTTCATCATGTAGTTTTTGTTAGGAAATGTACTAACCAACTGTGGGACCTCCCAGAGACAGGTGTATTTAACCTGAAATCATGTGAAACACCTCAATTGCACACAGGTGGACTCCATTCAACTAATTATGTGACTTCTAAAGACAATTGGTTGCACCAGAGCTTATTTAGGTGTGTCATAGCAAAGGGGGTGAATACTTATGCAATCAATTATTTTCTGTTTTATATTTGTAATTAATTTAGAACAATTTGTAGATTTTATTTTTCACTTTGACATTATGGACTTTTCTTGTGTTGATCAGTGGCAAACATAGCGCTTAGCGTTGAGGCCAAAAAGCTCTATTTTGGTCTCATCAGACCATAGAATCTTCTTCCACTTGGTCTCAGAGTCTCCCACATGCCTTCTGGGAAACTCTAGCCGAGATTTGATGCGAGTTTTTTTCAACAATGGCTTTCTTTTTGCCACTCTCCCATAAAGGCCAGTTTTGTGAAGCACCCGGGCTATTGTTGCCATATGCACAGTGTCTCCCAGCTCAGCCGTGGAACACTGTAACTCCGTCAGAGTTGCCATAGGCCTCTTGGTGGCCTCCCTGACTAGTGCCCTATACGCCCGGATACTCCGTTTTTGAGGACGGCCTGTTCTAGACAGATTCACAGTTGTGCCATATTCTCTCCAATTTTTAATAATGGACTTTGCTGTGCTCTGAGAGATATTCAATGCCTTGGAAATGTTCTTATATCCTACCCCTGATTGGTGCTTTTGAAGAACCTTATTCCGGATTTGCTTTGAATGTTCCTTCATCTTCATGATGTAGTTTTTGTTAGGAAATGTACTAACCAACTGTGGGACCTCCCAGAGACAGGTGTATTTAACCTGAAATCATGTGAAACACCTTAATTGCACACAGGTGGACTCCATTCAAATAATTATGTGACTTCTAAAGACAACTGGTTGCACCAGAGCTTATTTAGGTGTGTCATAGCAAAGGGGGTGAATACTTATGCAATCAATTATTTTCTGTTTTATATTTGTAATTAATTTAGAACAATTTGTAGATTTTATTTTTCACTTTGACATTATGGACTTTTCTTGTGTTGATCAGTGGCAAACATAGCGCTTAGCGTTGAGGCCAAAAAGCTCTATTTTGGTCTCATCAGACCATAGAATCTTCTTCCACTTGGTCTCAGAGTCTCCCACATGCCTTCTGGGAAACTCTAGCCGAGATTTGATGCGAGTATTTTTCAACAATGGCTTTCTTTTTGCCACTCTCCCATAAAGGCCAGTTTTGTGAAGCACCCGGGCTATTGTTGCCATATGCACAGTGTCTCCCAGCTCAGCCGTGGAACACTGTAACTCCTTCAGAGTTGCCATAGGCCTCTTGGTGGCCTCCCTGACTAGTGCCCTATACGCCCGGATACTCCGTTTTTGAGGACGGCCTGTTCTAGACAGATTCACAGTTGTGCCATATTCTCTCCATTTCTTAATAATGGACTTTACTGTGCTCTGAGAGGATATTCAATGTCTTGGAAATGTTCTTATATCCTACCCCTGATTGGTGCTTTTGAAGAACCTTATTCCGGATTTGCTTTGAATGTTCCTTCATCTTCATGATGTAGTTTTTGTTAGGAAATGTACTAACCAACTGTGGGACCTCCCAGAGACAGGTGTATTTACCTCAAATCATGTGAAACACCTTAATTGCACACAGGTGGACTCCACTCAACTAATTATGTGACTTCTAAAGACAATTGGTTGCACCAGAGCTTATTTAGGTGTGTCATAGCAAAGGGGGTGAATACTTATGCAATCAATTATTTTCTGTTTTATATTTGTAATTAATTTAGAACAATTTGTAGATTTTATTTTTCACTTTGACATTATGGACTTTTCTTGTGTTGATCAGTGGCAAACATAGCGCTTAGCGTTGAGGCCAAAAAGCTCTATTTTGGTCTCATCAGACCATAGAATCTTCTTCCACTTGGTCTCAGAGTCTCCCACATGCCTTCTGGGAAACTCTAGCCGAGATTTGATGCGAGTTTTTTTCAACAATGGCTTTCTTTTTGCCACTCTCCCATAAAGGCCAGTTTTGTGAAGCACCCGGGCTATTGTTGCCATATGCACAGTGTCTCCCAGCTCAGCCGTGGAACACTGTAACTCCTTCAGAGTTGCCATAGGCCTCTTGGTGGCCTCCCTGACTAGTGCCCTATACGCCCGGATACTCCGTTTTTGAGGACGGCCTGTTCTAGACAGATTCACAGTTGTGCCATATTCTCTCCAATTTTTAATAATGGACTTTGCTGTGCTCTGAGAGATATTCAATGCCTTGGAAATGTTCTTATATCCTACCCCTGATTGGTGCTTTTGAAGAACCTTATTCCGGATTTGCTTTGAATGTTCCTTCATCTTCATGATGTAGTTTTTGTTAGGAAATGTACTAACCAACTGTGGGACCTCCCAGAGACAGGTGTATTTAACCTGAAATCATGTGAAACACCTTAATTGCACACAGGTGGACTCCATTCAAATAATTATGTGACTTCTAAAGACAACTGGTTGCACCAGAGCTTATTTAGGTGTGTCATAGCAAAGGGGGTGAATACTTATGCAATCAATTATTTTCTGTTTTATATTTGTAATTAATTTAGAACAATTTGTAGATTTTATTTTTCACTTTGACATTATGGACTTTTCTTGTGTTGATCAGTGGCAAACATAGCGCTTAGCGTTGAGGCCAAAAAGCTCTATTTTGGTCTCATCAGACCATAGAATCTTCTTCCACTTGGTCTCAGAGTCTCCCACATGCCTTCTGGGAAACTCTAGCCGAGATTTGATGCGAGTTTTTTTCAACAATGGCTTTCTTTTTGCCACTCTCCCATAAAGGCCAGTTTTGTGAAGCACCCGGGCTATTGTTGCCATATGCACAGTGTCTCCCAGCTCAGCCGTGGAACACTGTAACTCCTTTAGAGTTGCCATAGGCCTCTTGGTGGCCTCCCTGACTAGTGCCCTATACGCCCGGATACTCCGTTTTTGAGGACGGCCTGTTCTAGACAGATTCACAGTTGTGCCATATTCTCTCCAATTTTTAATAATGGACTTTACTGTGCTCTGAGAGGATATTCAATGCCTTGGAAATGTTCTTATATCCTACCCCTGATTGGTGCTTTTGAAGAACCTTATTCCGGATTTGCTTTGAATGTTCCTTCATCTTCATGATGTAGTTTTTGTTAGGAAATGTACTAACCAACTGTGGGACCTCCCAGAGACAGGTGTATTTAACCTGAAATCATGTGAAACACCTTAATTGCACACAGGTGGACTCCACTCAACTAATTATGTGACTTCTAAAGACAATTGGTTGCACCAGAGCTTATTTAGGTGTGTCATAGCAAAGGGGGTGAATACTTATGCAATCAATTATTTTCTGTTTTATATTTGTAATTAATTTAGAACAATTTGTAGATTTTATTTTTCACTTTGACATTATGGACTTTTCTTGTGTTGATCAGTGGCAAACATAGCGCTTAGCTTTGAGGCCAGAAAGCTCTATTTTGGTCTCATCAGACCATAGAATCTTCTTCCACTTGGTCTCAGAGTCTCCCACATGCCTTCTGGGAAACTCTAGCCGAGATTTGATGCGAGTTTTTTTCAACAATGGCTTTCTTTTTGCCACTCTCCCATAAAGGCCAGTTTTGTGAAGCACCCGGGCTATTGTTGCCATATGCACAGTGTCTCCCAGCTCAGCCGTGGAACACTGTAACTCCTTTAGAGTTGCCATAGGCCTCTTGGTGGCCTCCCTGACTAGTGCCCTATACGCCCGGATACTCCGTTTTTGAGGACGGCCTGTTCTAGACAGATTCACAGTTGTGCCATATTCTCTCCAATTTTTAATAATGGACTTTACTGTGCTCTGAGAGGATATTCAATGCCTTGGAAATGTTCTTATATCCTACCCCTGATTGGTGCTTTTGAAGAACCTTATTCTGGATTTGCTTTGAATGTTCCTTCATCTTCATGATGTAGTTTTTGTTAGGAAATGTACTAACCAACTGTGGGACCTCCCAGAGACAGGTGTATTTAACCTGAAATCATGTGAAACACCTTAATTGCACACAGGTGGACTCCACTCAACTAATTATGTGACTTCTAAAGACAATTGGTTGCACCAGAGCTTATTTAGGTGTGTCATAGCAAAGGGGGTGAATACTTATGCAATCAATTATTTTCTGTTTTATATTTGTAATTAATTTAGAACAATTTGTAGATTTTATTTTTCACTTTGACATTATGGACTTTTCTTGTGTTGATCAGTGGCAAACATAGCGCTTAGCTTTGAGGCCAAAAAGCTCTATTTTGGTCTCATCAGACCATAGAATCTTCTTCCACTTGGTCTCAGAGTCTCCCACATGCCTTCTGGGAAACTCTAGCCGAGATTTGATGCGAGTTTTTTTCAACAATGGCTTTCTTTTTGCCACTCTCCCATAAAGGCCAGTTTTGTGAAGCACCCGGGCTATTGTTGCCATATGCACAGTGTCTCCCAGCTCAGCCGTGGAACACTGTAACTCCTTTAGAGTTGCCATAGGCCTCTTGGTGGCCTCCCTGACTAGTGCCCTATACGCCCAGATACTCCGTTTTTGAGGACGGCCTGTTCTAGACAGATTCACAGTTGTGCCATATTCTCTCCATTTCTTAATAATGGACTTTACTGTGCTCTGAGAGGATATTCAATGCCTTGGAAATGTTCTTATATCCTACCCCTGATTGGTGCTTTTGAAGAACCTTATTCCGGATTTGCTTTGAATGTTCCTTCATCTTCATGATGTAGTTTTTGTTAGGAAATGTACTAACCAACTGTGGGACCTCCCAGAGACAGGTGTATTTAACCTGAAATCATGTGAAACACCTTAATTGCACACAGGTGGACTCCACTCAACTAATTATGTGACTTCTAAAGACAATTGGTTGCACCAGAGCTTATTTAGGTGTGTCATAGCAAAGGGGGTGAATACTTATGCAATCAATTATTTTCTGTTTTATATTTGTAATTAATTTAGAACAATTTGTAGATTTTATTTTTCACTTTGACATTATGGACTTTTCTTGTGTTGATCAGTGGCAAACATAGCGCTTAGCGTTGAGGCCAAAAAGCTCTATTTTGGTCTCATCAGACCATAGAATCTTCTTCCACTTGGTCTCAGAGTCTCCCACATGCCTTCTGGGAAACTCTAGCCGAGATTTGATGCGAGTTTTTTTCAACAATGGCTTTCTTTTTGCCACTCTCCCATAAAGGCCAGTTTTGTGAAGCACCCGGGCTATTGTTGCCATATGCACAGTGTCTCCCAGCTCAGCCGTGGAACACTGTAACTCCTTTAGAGTTGCCATAGGCCTCTTGGTGGCCTCCCTGACTAGTGCCCTATACGCCCGGATACTCCGTTTTTGAGGACGGCCTGTTCTAGACAGATTCACAGTTGTGCCATATTCTCTCCATTTCTTAATAATGGACTTTACTGTGCTCTGAGAGGATATTCAATGCCTTGGAATTGTTCTTATATCCTACCCCTGATTGGTGCTTTTGAAGAACCTTATTCCGGATTTGCTTTGAATGTTCCTTCATCTTCATGATGTAGTTTTTGTTAGGAAATGTACTAACCAACTGTGGGACCTCCCAGAGACAGGTGTATTTAACCTGAAATCATGTGAAACACCTTAATTGCACACAGGTGGACTCCACTCAACTAATTATGTGACTTCTAAAGACAATTGGTTGCACCAGAGCTTATTTAGGTGTG
>NW_026707803.1:0-2500 GCF_902713425.1 Acipenser ruthenus
CAAATCTGTCCCTTCAGAAGAAGGTAACTTTTAATTGGAGCTCTGGTCATGTCAGCTACTTCTGCCCATGGTCATGTAGGCTAATTCTGCCTCTGGTCATGTCAGCTAATTCCGCCTATGGTCATATTAGCTAATTCCGCCTCTGGTCATGTCAGCTAACTCCGCCTATGGTCATGTCAGCTAACTGTGCCTATGGTCATGTCAGCTAACTGTGCCTATGGTCATGTCAGCTAACTCCGCCTATGGTCATGTCAGCTACTTCTGCCCATGGTCATGTCAGCTACTTCTGCCTATGGTCATGTCAGCTACTTCTGCCTATGGTCATGTCAGCTAACTGTGCCTATGGTCATGTCAGCTAACTGTGCCTATGGTCATGTCAGCTAACTCCGCCTATGGTCATGTCAGCTAACTGTGCCTATGGTCATGTCAGCTAACTGTGCCTATGGTCATGTCAGCTACTTCTGCCCATGGTCATGTCAGCTACTTCTGCCTATGGTCATGTCAGCTACTTCTGCCTATGGTCATGTCAGCTACTTCTGCCTATGGTCATGTCAGCTAACTGTGCCTATGGTCATGTCAGCTACTTCTGCCCATGGTCATGTCAGCTACTTCTGCCCATGGTCATGTCAGCTACTTCTGCCCATGGTCATGTCAGCTACTTCTGCCTATGGTCATGTCAGCTACTTCTGCCTATGGTCATGTCAGCTACTTCTGCCTATGGTCATGTCAGCTAACTGTGCCTATGGTCATGTCAGCTACTTCTGCCCATGGTCATGTCAGCTACTTCTGCCCATGGTCATGTCAGCTACTTCTGCCCATGGTCATGTCAGCTACTTCTGCCCATGGTCATGTCAGCTAATTCCGCCTCTGGTCATGTCAGCTAATTCCGCCTCTGGTCATGTCAGCTAATTCCGCCTCTGGTCATGTCAGCTAACTGTGCCTATGGTCATGTCAGCTAACTGTGCCTCTGGTCATGTAGGCTAATTCCGCCTATGGTCATGTCAGCTAATTCCGCCTCTGGTCATGTCAGCTAACTGTGCCTATGGTCATGTTACTGAATGGGGACCCAGGCTATGGCTCGCACTTGCCCCGGGCAGGGTTCCACGGCCCCGGGCTGGCTCCCACCACCCAGGCCTCTGCTCCCACTGCCCCGGCTTGGGTTCCACGGCCCCGGCTTGGGTTCCACAGCCCCGGGGACAGTTCCCGCCTCCCACCACCCAGGCCTCTGCTCCCACTGCCCCAGCTTGGGTTCCACGGCCCCGGGCTGGCTCCCACCACCCAGGCCTCTGCTCCCACTGCCCCGGCTTGGGTTCCACCGCCCCGGGCAGGGTTCCACGGCCCCGGGGACAGCCCCCGCCTCCCACCACCCCGGCTTGGGTTCCACGGCCCCGGGGACAGCTCCAGCCTTTGCCCCGGCTTGGGTTCCACGGCCCCGGGCTGGCTCCCACCACCCAGGCCTCTGCTCCCACTGCCCCGGCTTGGGTTCCACGGCCCCGGGGACAGCTCCAGCCTTTGCCCCGGCTTGGGTTCCACGGCCCCGGGCTGGCTCCCACCACCCAGGCCTCTGCTCCCACTGCCCCGGCTTGGGTTCCACGGCCCCGGGGACAGCTCCAGCCTTTGCCCCGGCTTGGGTTCCACGGCCCCGGGCTGGGTCCCACCACCCAGGCCTCTGCTCCCACTGCCCCGGCTTGGGTTCCACGGCCCCGGGGACAGCTCCCGTCTCACACCACCCAGGCCTCTGCTCCCACTGCCCCGGCTTGGGTTCCACGGCCCCGGCTTGGGTTCCACTGCCCCGGGGACAGTTCCCGCCTCCCACCACCCATGCCTCTGCTCCCACTGCCCCAGCTTGGGTTCCACGGCCCCGGGCTGGCTCCCACCACCCAGGCCTCTGCTCCCACTGCCCCGGCTTGGGTTCCACGGCCCCGGCTTGGGTTCCACAGCCCCGGGGACAGCTCCAGCCTCCCTGGGCTGGCTCCCACTTGCCCGGGCAGGGTTCCACGGCCCCGGGCTGGCTCCCACCACCCAGGCCTCTGCTCCCACTGCCCCGGCTTGGGTTCCACAGCCCCGGGGACAGCTCCAGCCTCCCTGGGCTGGCTCCCACTTGCCCGGGCAGGGTTCCACGGCCCCGGGGACAGCTCCCGCCGCCCAGGCCTCTGCTCCCGCCTCCCACCACCCAGGCCTCTGCTCCCACTTGCCCGGGCAGGGTTCCAGGACCACGGGGACAGCTCCAGCCTCCCCGGGCTGGCTCCCACTTGCCCGGGCAGGGTTCCAGGACCCCGGGGACAGCTCCAGCCTCCCCGGGCTGGCTCCCACTTGCCCGGGCAGGGTTCCAGGACCCCGGGGACAGCTCCAGCCTCCCCGGGCTGGCTCCCACTGCCCCGGCTTGGGTTCCACGGCCCCGGGCTGGCTCCCACCACCCAGGCCTCTGCTCCCACTGCCCCGGCTTGGGTTCCACGGCCCCGGCTTGGGTTCCACTGCCCCGGGCAGGGTTCCACGGCCC
>NW_026707803.1:12500-15000 GCF_902713425.1 Acipenser ruthenus
AAACCCCAGTTCTCGAGCCGGAAATGGGAGCCTCCAGGCCCGCATGAACGGGCGCCCGGGCACGGGAGGTCAACCCCCCCCCCCTTCCCGCAACGTGACCAGAGCTTGGCCAGGTCCTTAAGGGGGCTTAGCCCGGTCCTGAGCCCGAGGAACGGGGCCTCCAGCCCGGCCTGAACCGGCGCCGGGCGCGGGAGGGGGCCACCGGGCAGACTTCCAAGGGAGGATGTCGCCAGGGGGTGAAGGGGGACCCTGACCGGGGTGCAGGGCCTCCCACACGGCTTAGATCGGTCGCTCGTGCCCTTAGAATGAACCTCCGTCCTGACTTAGAAATATTTTTTTGATCGAAAATGCCGTGCCCCTAGTAATATGCACCTACCTCCCCAGTGTATCTGCCATCTAGTTGCATTAAGGGAGGAAGCCACGAGTTCACAGGGACCTCCTGGAACTCTCGCTCCGTAACACATAGCAAATCTGTCCCTTCAGAAGAAGGTAACTTTTAATTGGAGCTCTGGTCATGTCAGCTACTTCTGCCCATGGTCATGTAGGCTAATTCTGCCTCTGGTCATGTCAGCTAATTCCGCCTATGGTCATATTAGCTAATTCCGCCTCTGGTCATGTCAGCTAACTCCGCCTATGGTCATGTCAGCTAACTGTGCCTATGGTCATGTCAGCTAACTGTGCCTATGGTCATGTCAGCTAACTCCGCCTATGGTCATGTCAGCTACTTCTGCCCATGGTCATGTCAGCTACTTCTGCCTATGGTCATGTCAGCTACTTCTGCCTATGGTCATGTCAGCTAACTGTGCCTATGGTCATGTCAGCTAACTGTGCCTATGGTCATGTCAGCTAACTCCGCCTATGGTCATGTCAGCTAACTGTGCCTATGGTCATGTCAGCTAACTGTGCCTATGGTCATGTCAGCTACTTCTGCCCATGGTCATGTCAGCTACTTCTGCCTATGGTCATGTCAGCTACTTCTGCCTATGGTCATGTCAGCTACTTCTGCCTATGGTCATGTCAGCTAACTGTGCCTATGGTCATGTCAGCTACTTCTGCCCATGGTCATGTCAGCTACTTCTGCCCATGGTCATGTCAGCTACTTCTGCCCATGGTCATGTCAGCTACTTCTGCCTATGGTCATGTCAGCTACTTCTGCCTATGGTCATGTCAGCTACTTCTGCCTATGGTCATGTCAGCTAACTGTGCCTATGGTCATGTCAGCTACTTCTGCCCATGGTCATGTCAGCTACTTCTGCCCATGGTCATGTCAGCTACTTCTGCCCATGGTCATGTCAGCTACTTCTGCCCATGGTCATGTCAGCTAATTCCGCCTCTGGTCATGTCAGCTAATTCCGCCTCTGGTCATGTCAGCTAATTCCGCCTCTGGTCATGTCAGCTAACTGTGCCTATGGTCATGTCAGCTAACTGTGCCTCTGGTCATGTAGGCTAATTCCGCCTATGGTCATGTCAGCTAATTCCGCCTCTGGTCATGTCAGCTAACTGTGCCTATGGTCATGTTACTGAATGGGGACCCAGGCTATGGCTCGCACTTGCCCCGGGCAGGGTTCCACGGCCCCGGGCTGGCTCCCACCACCCAGGCCTCTGCTCCCACTGCCCCGGCTTGGGTTCCACGGCCCCGGCTTGGGTTCCACAGCCCCGGGGACAGTTCCCGCCTCCCACCACCCAGGCCTCTGCTCCCACTGCCCCAGCTTGGGTTCCACGGCCCCGGGCTGGCTCCCACCACCCAGGCCTCTGCTCCCACTGCCCCGGCTTGGGTTCCACCGCCCCGGGCAGGGTTCCACGGCCCCGGGGACAGCCCCCGCCTCCCACCACCCCGGCTTGGGTTCCACGGCCCCGGGGACAGCTCCAGCCTTTGCCCCGGCTTGGGTTCCACGGCCCCGGGCTGGCTCCCACCACCCAGGCCTCTGCTCCCACTGCCCCGGCTTGGGTTCCACGGCCCCGGGGACAGCTCCAGCCTTTGCCCCGGCTTGGGTTCCACGGCCCCGGGCTGGCTCCCACCACCCAGGCCTCTGCTCCCACTGCCCCGGCTTGGGTTCCACGGCCCCGGGGACAGCTCCAGCCTTTGCCCCGGCTTGGGTTCCACGGCCCCGGGCTGGGTCCCACCACCCAGGCCTCTGCTCCCACTGCCCCGGCTTGGGTTCCACGGCCCCGGGGACAGCTCCCGTCTCACACCACCCAGGCCTCTGCTCCCACTGCCCCGGCTTGGGTTCCACGGCCCCGGCTTGGGTTCCACTGCCCCGGGGACAGTTCCCGCCTCCCACCACCCATGCCTCTGCTCCCACTGCCCCAGCTTGGGTTCCACGGCCCCGGGCTGGCTCCCACCACCCAGGCCTCTGCTCCCACTGCCCCGGCTTGGGTTCCACGGCCCCGGCTTGGGTTCCACAGCCCCGGGGACAGCTCCAGCCTCCCTGGGCTGGCTCCCACTTGCCCGGGCAGGGTTCCACGGCCCCGGGCTGGCTCCCACCACCCAGGCCTCTGC
>NW_026707804.1:0-20253 GCF_902713425.1 Acipenser ruthenus
GTGGACGAGAGAAATACAGCAATAAGAAATAGAGCTAAATCTATATAGAAATATATATATAACTGTGACACTCTCCTGCCCCCTGGTGGAGGAGAGAAATACAGCAATAAGAAATAGAGCTATATCTATATAGAAATATATATAGAACTGCGACACACTGATGCCCCCTGGTGGAGGAGAGAAATACAGCAATAAGAAATAGATCTATATAGAAATATATATAGAACTGTGACACTCTGCTGCCCCCTGGTGGAGGAGAGAAATACAGCAATAAGAAATAGATCTATATAGAAATATATATAGAACTGTGACACTCTCCTGCCCCCTGGTGGAGGAGAGAAATACAGCAATAAGAAATAGATCTATATAGAAATATATATAGAACTGTGACACTCTCCTGCCCCCTGGTGGAGGAGAGAAATACAGCAATAAGAAATAGATCTATATAGAAATATATATAGACCTGCCACACACTGCTGCCCCCTGGTGGAGGAGAGAAACACAACAGTAACGCAATCCAACACAAATATGATAGCTTCCATACTCGGTTATTTTTGAATGTGTATATATGTCTCTCTCTCTCTCTTACTTTCTGTGTATATTAGGGATTTTGAAAGGTATTTATCTTCATTTTGGGAAAGGGAAATGCTAATTGCAATTTTCTCTACAGTTTTCTCTTTTATTAGTTGTTTATTTAGCAGACGCCTTTATCCAAGGCGGCTTACAGAGACTCGGGTGTGTGAACTATGCATCAGCTGCAGAGTCACTTACAACTACGTCTCACCCGAAAGACGGAGCACAAGGAGGTGAAGTGACTTGCTCAGGGTCACACAATGAGTCAGTGGCTGAGGTGGGATTTGAACCGGGGACCTCCTGGTTACAAGCCCCTTTTCATTAACCACTGGACCACACAGCCTCCTATATTCTCTTCTGTAAAACTATATGAGTTATACAAAATTGCGACTAATTATCAATAAAATATATTCTATCATTCAATGTGTGTGTGTGTCTGTCTAATGTATTGAGAGAATCCATTCTCTCACCTCTTATTAGCTTTATAAACAGGATCACTGGCCCCTCCCTTTAAAGGAGCGCTGACCATCTTTAAAATCCATTCTCTCACCTCTTATTAGCTTTATTAACAGGATCGCTGACCCCTCCCTTTAAAGGAGTGCTGACCATCTTTAAAATCCATTCTCTCGCCTCTTATTAGCTTTATTAACAGGATCACTGGCTCCTCCCTTTAAAGGAGCGCTGACCATCTTTAAAATCCATTCTCTCACCTCTTATTAGCTTTATTAACAGGATCACTGGCCCCTCCCTTTAAAGGAGCGCTGACCATCTTTAAAATCCATTCTCTCACCTCTTATTAGCTTTATTAACAGGATCGCTGGCCCCTCCCTTTAAAGCGCTGACCATCTTTAAAATCCATTCTCTCACCTCTTATTAGCTTTAGTAACAGGATCACCGGCCCCTCCCTTTAAAGGAGCGCTGACCATCTTTAAAATCCATTCTCTCACCTCTTATTAGCTTTATTAACAGGATCACTGACCCCTCCCTTTAAAGGAGCGCTGACCATCTTTAAAATCCATTCTCTCACCTCTTATTAGCTTTATTAACAGGATCTGAATGGTACACACTTATAAAGAAACGTTACTGATAATATACGTATCACAGTGCCTGTGTAAAAATTAAACAAATTCGGACAAGCTGTTTCCAAGATATAGCCTTCGATAGCTCCGCCATCTCTCTCTCTCTCTCTCTCTCTCTCTCTCTCTCTCTCTCTCTCTCTCTCTCTCTCGGGAGAGGGCGGTGTTTTAGAACTCCACCGCGGCCAATGAGCGCGTCGTGGGCGTTCCCAAGGAGCCTGCGATTGACAGGCGAGTCTGCCAGCCGCGCCACGTGGCGCTGGGCTTCTATAGTAAATACTAGACGTGGAGTAGCGCTGTTTTTAGTGCAGGGCAATTAAACAGATATAGTAATTATTATTATTATTATTATTATTATTATTATTATCACCGAGGGCAGCTTCGACTCCAGAGCCGGGCCCCGGCAGCGATCTGCACACCGAGGTAAGAACCCGCTTTCATTTCTTAATATCCATATATGATCATAATATCATAATAGACGTGCGTGGGTGCGTGGGTGCGTGTGGGGATTTCAAGCTGAGAAACAAGCCTTTAAAATGGAGCTCTTTAAAACGAGGACTGCTGCAGTATCCTGCAGTATAATCACAGCACAGCGCAGTAAAGCACAGAGAGGATAATGAACCAGCCTCCTTCTCAAAGTGTACTGCTGCGGTATACTGCAGTAAATTCAGCAGTAAAGCACAGAGAGGGTCATGGGGTTGAATCGAGGACTGCGGTGACTTTGACACAGCCTCGGTGTGAGGCGAGTCACGTGTGTGTGTGTGTGTTTCATTGAGAGAGAGTGATTATATAGTAGTGTGGGAATGTGGGGCTCCGTGTGTCTGTCTGTCTGTCTGTCTGCAGCTTTAATGAAACTAAACTCTTTTCAGAATGTAGTAAACTAACACAGACACCAAGAAGAAGGGATTATATTGTAGCGTCAAACTGAACTGAAATTGTTACAAGATATCACATTGTTTTTTTACATACAATTCCCCATTTATACAGTTGGGTTTTTTTACTGGAGCAATCTAGGTAAAGTACCTTGCTCAAGAATACAGCAGCAGTGTCCCCCCACCTGGGATTGAACCCACGACCCTCCAGTTAAGAGTCCAGAGCCCTAACCACTACGCCACACTGCTGCCCTATCTAGATATATAGGCATCTAATACATAGCTATATAGATATAGATATCGATAGCTAGATAGATTTCGTATTTTCCTCGCTCCTTTTCAACACCACACGACGCTAATGAATCCTTTTACAGGAAACTGAAGGAGCCGCGATAAATCCTTGCCGTACGGAAGATGGCGTCCCCACAGACCTGTACGGCAAACGCGCTTCAGTGACGTGGCTCCCCTCGCTACCGTTTCTTTTTAATAGGCATAAATATACCATAAAACTACCATAGCTATATTTTTTTTTTTAAAAAAGTTATCGATCTAGAAATACCAATCCAGCGCTTTGACAATAACGATCACGTGATATTACCTTATAATATGTATTTGTGTGGCTGGCGGTTTGTTCAAAGCGACGCACGGAGGCGCCGCTCAAGATCTTCATATTCCGAGTCTGTGACGCGCTGAGTTTAGTAAGAGTTTTGCATAAATTAACCGTTATAAACAGGAAGCGGTGTGGTTTTGGTTTTTCCTGTGTTCGTTTTGCTAGGAAAATGTGAATCGCGCTTGGAAACGCCCCCAAGTCTTCTCAAGTCAATGCTTTAAATAAAAGGCCAACAAGATGCTCGGATAT
Source organism: Acipenser ruthenus (assembly GCF_902713425.1). Classification (NCBI taxonomy): domain Eukaryota; kingdom Metazoa; phylum Chordata; class Actinopteri; order Acipenseriformes; family Acipenseridae; genus Acipenser; species Acipenser ruthenus. The sequence continues at coordinate 3,381 of NW_026707804.1, forward strand.
ATTGTGAGAAGTGTTGAATTTAAATCAGGGAAGTCATGTTGAAACTTTACAATGGCATTAGTAAGACCTCACCTAAAATATTGTGTTCAGTTCTGGTCACCTCGTTACAAAAAAGGATATTGCTGCTCTAGAAAGAGTGCAAAGAAGAGCAACCAGAATTATCCCGGGTTTAAAAGGCATGTCGTATGCAGACAGGCTAAAAGAATTGAATCTATTCAGTCTTGAACACAGAAGACTACGCGACGATCTGATTCAAGCATTCAAAATCCTAAAAGGTATTGACAATGTCGACCCAGGGGACTTTTTCGACCTGAAAAAAGAAACAAGGACCAGGGGTCACAAATGGAGATTAGATAAGGGGCATTCAGAACAGAAAATAGGAGGCGCTTTTTTACACAGAGAGTTGTGAGGGTCTGGAACCAACTCCCCAGTAATGTTGTTGAAGCTGACACCCTGGATCCTTCAAGAAGCTGCTTGATGAGATTCTGGGATCAATAAGCTACTAACAACCAAACGAGCAAGACGGGCTGAATGGGGTCTCCTCTCGTTTGTAAACTTTCTTGTGTTCTGCGGATTTCTGGACAGTTTTCCAGCGGCTCAACAGACAGCAGAGCGCCGCCGTGTGGAATTAATGAACCTGACTGGTTTAACTGGAACAAGAAACGGGTCCGGTTAGTTTTCATAGACTTGGCGCGTCCTAAACAGAACATACTGTCCTAGCACGTCGTAAAACCGCGTGACTGCGGTTTGTATTTCGCCAGGCGTCACACGCTGCTAACCTTTAGATTTTAAAAATAAATATCGAGATAATCGAGATCGCCGCGCAAACCTGGCGCGGAAACTCCCTTCCCTAGGCAAGATGGCGTCTCTAAACGCGCGTCATCGTGACGTCACGGCGAGCGGATCTTCTGTATCCGGAGACGCTGCCGGGATCTGTTAACCCGTTCAGCGCCGCGCGCTCCTGTCAGGACGGTGCCGTTTCTCGGCGCTTTTTCTTTTAAAATGTATTTAAACTGGCGTCGTCTCTCCCGGTTATTTTAATGTGTGTGTGTGTGTGTAGAGGCGTGTTGTAAATGCGTCATTTTAACACTTCCTAAATATTCAAACACTATAAATTGTAGCGCATTGGTGTATATTTTTTGAATAAATATTGCGTTGGTAGGTTTAGGGTTAATGTAATAACACACGGGGGGAGAGAGAGAGAGAGAGAGAGAGAGAGAGAGAGAGGAGGGGGATGGAGGGAGGGGCGGAGAGAAGAGAGGAAGCATTGTTCTGTATTGTCGCACGTGTCTTTCTCTGGCACACTTTCATTATGTTAACGTGAGAGAGACAGGAGAGGAGAGACAGAGAGAGAGAGAGACAGGGGAGGACAGAAAGGAGAGGAGAGAGACGCTCAGAGGAGAGCGGGTATAAACGGTGCGTCTCAAGAGCCCGTCACGCCAGTTGTTGGGTAGGTTTCCTTCTAAGCTGTGTGTTTCCGGTGCCTGTGACGCGTCGTGTCAAACTGAGAAAGAGATCAACTATAGATAGGAATAATTATTATTATTATTATTATTATTATTATTATTATTATTATTATTATTATTGTTGTTGCATGTTTATATTATATAAATTGTACTGTGACTTGATGATGTAAGCTGTGGATCGCTATGCACTTTTAATAGGTCTGTGCTTTACAATGCTTCCCTATGCTTTACCAGACCTCTCTGTGCTTTACAATGCTTCCCTATGCTTTACCAGACCTCTCTGTGCTTTACAATGCTTCCCTATGCTTTACCAGACCTCTCTGTGCTTTACAATGCTTCCCTATGCTTTACCAGACCTCTCTGTGCTTTACAATGCTTCCCTATGCTTTACCAGACCTCTCTGTGCTTTACAATGCTTCCCTATGCTTTACCAGACCTCTCTGTGCTTTACAATGCTTCCCTATGCTTTACCAGGACCTCTCTGTGCTTTACAATGCTTCCCTATGCTTTACCAGACCTCTCTGTGCTTTACAATGCTTCCCTATGCTTTACCACACCTCTCTGTGCTTTACAATGCTTCCCTATGCTTTACCAGACCTCCCTGTGCTTTACAATGCTTCCCTATGCTTTACCAGACCTCTCTGTGCTTTACAATGCTTCCCTATGCTTTACCAGACCTCTCTGTGCTTTACAATGCTTCCCTATGCTTTACCACACCTCTCTGTGCTTTACAATGCTTCCCTGTGCTTTACCCAGACCTCTCTGTGCTTTACAATGCTTCCCTATGCTTTACCAGACCTCTCTGTGCTTTACAATGCTTCCCTATGCTTTACCAGACCTCTCTGTGCTTTACAATGCTTCCCTATGCTTTACCAGACCTCTCTGTGCTTTACAATGCTTCCCTATGCTTTACCAGACCTCTCTGTGCTTTACAATGCTTCCCTATGCTTTACCAGACCTCTCTGTGCTTTACAATGCTTCCCTATGCTTTACCAGACCTCTCTGTGCTTTACAATGCTTCCCTATGCTTTACCACACCTCTCTGTGCTTTACAATGCTTCCCTATAGAGGTGTGAGAATGTGGTTGCCTGTGGGGTGATGTTATTGGAGGATAGGGGGGGTGTGTTCAGGTAGCAGCGTTGTGATTGGTTGCTGCGAGGGAGGGGCTGGCAGTTATTTTAGGCTGTGTGTGTGTGAGTCAGGCGCTAACACAGAAACCTCTCCAAGAAGGTGACACACTTATCATGAGAATATATACTGACTAATCAAACACGTCCTTATTCAATCTGAAACTGGACTGGTGTGTGTGTGGTGTCTGTGTGTGTGTGTCTCTCTCTCTCTCTCTTTCTTCTCTCTCTTCTCCCTCTCTCTCTCTCTCTCCCTCTCTCTCTCTCTCCTCTCTCTCTCTCTCTTGTTTCTTGTTTTATTCAGTTTCAGAAGCTCTTGGGCTTCAGCCTGGAATCCAGCACACAAAAGCAGCTTGTTCTATTTTGTATAGAAAAGGGGGGTGTTCCCCCACCTCCCCCATTATGTTTGAAATGGTTCGAACCCGTCTCCGATTCCTCGAGAAATAATTCTGTACCAACTTTCAGAGTCACTGCTGTATAATATAGAAAACTATGCAGATTGAAACTCAGGAGAGCTGCTGTGTGAATCAGGGCTGGAGTCACTGCTGTATAATATAGAAAACTATGCAGATTGAAACTCAGGAGAGCTGCTGTGTGAATCAGGGCTGGAGTCACTGCTGTATAATATAGAAAACTATGCAGATTGAAACTCAGGGGAGCTGCTGTGTGAATCAGGGCTGGTCTTGCCCTTGTAAAGTACACAGCGTTTCAGTTTCTAGATTAGATTAAGACCAAAGTCATTCTAAAGGACAGATTGTTGACATTTTCCTCTCCACCCTTCCTCTCTCTCTCTCTCTCTCTCTCTTGATCTCTCCCTCCCTCCCTCCCTCTCTCTCTCAGTTTAGTTTCAGTAACGCTGATGAAGGCACTGGAGCCCAAACGCTGGTCTGCTTGACTCAGTTTTGATCTCTCCCTCGCAGCCCCCCCTCTCTGATGGAGAAGCCCCCTCTTGCCCTGGATGTCAACGTTGACGACGTGGAGGGGCTCCTGTCCCCTCCCGGGACCCCCCCCGCGCCACCCCCCTGCCCCGCGGATGAGAGGCCGGTCTGGGGTTCGAAGATCCAGTACATCCTGGCACAGGTGGGCTTCTCAGTGGGACTCGGGAACGTTTGGAGGTTTCCTTACCTGTGCCACCAGAACGGAGGAGGTGAGACTGAGAGACACACACGAGAGAGGAGAGGAGAGGAGAGACACACACGAGAGAGGAGAGGAGAGGAGAGGAGAGACACACACGAGAGAGGAGAGGAGAGGAGGGGACACACACGAGAGAGGAGAGGAGAGGAGAGACACACACGAGAGAGGAGAGGAGAGGAGAGACACACACGAGAGAGGAGAGGAGAGGAGAGACACACACGAGAGAGGAGAGACACACACGAGAGAGGAGAGGAGAGGAGAGACACACACGAGAGAGGAGAGGAGAGACACACACGAGAGAGGAGAGGAGGCACACACGAGAGAGGAGAGGAGAGGAGAGACACACGAGAGAGGAGAGGAGAGGAGAGACACACGAGAGAGGAGAGGAGAGGAGAGACACACGAGAGAGGAGAGGAGAGGAGAGACACACACGAGAGAGGAGAGGAGAGGAGAGGAGAGACACACACAGGAGAGGAGAGGAGAGACACACACGAGAGAGGAGAGGAGAGGAGAGACACACACGAGAGAGGAGAGGAGAGACACACACGAGAGAGGAGAGGAGAGGAGAGACACACACGAGAGAGGAGAGGAGAGGAGAGGAGAGACACACACGAGAGAGGAGAGGAGAGGAGAGGAGAGACACACACGAGAGGAGAGGAGAGGAGAGGAGAGACACACACGAGAGAGGAGAGGAGAGACACACACGAGAGAGGAGAGGAGAGGAGAGACACACACGAGAGAGGAGAGGAGAGACACACACGAGAGAGGAGAGACACACACGAGAGAGGAGAGGAGAGGAGAGACACACACGAGAGAGGAGAGGAGAGGAGAGACACACACGAGAGAGGAGAGGAGAGGAGAGACACACGAGAGAGGAGAGGAGAGGAGAGACACACACGAGAGAGGAGAGACACACACGAGAGAGGAGAGGAGAGGAGAGACACACACGAGAGAGGAGAGGAGAGACGAGACACACACGAGAGAGGAGAGGAGAGACACACACGAGAGAGGAGAGGAGAGACACACATGAGAGAGGAGAGGAGAGACACACACGAGAGAGGAGAGGAGAGGAGAGACACACACGAGAGAGGAGAGGAGAGGAGAGACACACACGAGAGAGGAGAGGAGAGACACACGGGAGAGAGGAGAGGAGAGGAGAGACACACACGAGAGAGGAGAGGAGAGACACACACGAGAGAGGAAAGGAGAGACACACACGGGAGAGGAGAGGAGAGGAGAGACACACACGAGAGAGGAGAGGAGAGGAGAGACACACACGAGAGAGGAGAGACACACACGAGAGAGGAGAGGAGAGACACACACGAGAGAGGAGAGGAGAGACACACGAGAGAGGAGAGGAGAGACACACACAGGAGAGGAGAGGAGAGACACACGAGAGAGGAGAGGAAAGGAGAGACACACACGAGAGAGGAGAGGAGAGGAGAGACACACACGAGAGAGGAGAGGAGAGGAGAGACACACACGAGAGAGGAGAGGAGAGGAGAGACACACGGGAGAGGAGAGGAGAGGAGAGAGACACGAGAGAGGAGAGGAGAGGAGAGGAGAGACACACACGAGAGAGGAGAGGAGAGACACACACGAGAGAGGAGAGACACACACGAGAGAGGAGAGGAGAGACACACACGAGAGAGGAGAGGAGAGACACATACGAGAGAGGAGAGGAGAGACACACGAGAGAGGAGAGGAGAGGAGAGACACACACGAGAGAGGAGAGACACACACGGGAGAGGAGAGGAGAGACACACACGAGAGAGGAGAGGAGAGACACACACGAGAGAGGAGAGGAGAGACACACACGAGAGAGGAGAGGAGAGGAGAGACACACACGAGAGAGGAGAGGAGAGACACACACGAGAGAGGAGAGGAGAGGAGAGACACACGAGAGAGGAGAGGAGAGACACACACGAGAGAGGAGAGGAGAGACACACACGAGAGAGGAGAGGAGAGGAGAGACACACGAGAGAGGAGAGGAGAGACACACACGAGAGAGGAGAGGAGAGACACACACGAGAGAGGAGAGGAGAGACACACGAGAGAGGAGAGGAGAGACACACACAGGAGAGGAGGGACACACGAGAGAGGAGAGGAGAGACACACGAGAGAGGAGAGGAGAGACACACACAAGAGAGGAGAGGAGAGGAGAGACACACACAGGAGAGGAGGGACACACGAGAGAGGAGAGGAGAGACACACGAGAGAGGAGAGGAGAGACACACGAGAGAGGAGAGGAGAGGAGAGACACACGAGAGAGGAGAGGAGAGACACACACGAGAGAGGAGAGACACATGAGAGAGGAGAGGAGAGACACACACGAGAGAGGAGAGGAGAGACACACACGAGAGAGGAGAGGAGAGACACACACGAGAGAGGAGAGGAGAGACACACACGAGAGAGGAGAGGAGAGACACACGAGAGAGGAGAGGAGAGACACACACACACGAGAGGAGAGGAGAGACACACGCTGTGCACTGCACACTAACACTGTCCTCTCTCCTCTCCTCTCTCAGGTGCGTTTCTGCTGCTGTATTTTCTGCTCCTCGTGATTATCGGGATCCCGCTGTTCTTCCTGGAGTTGGCGGCGGGACAGAGTATCCGGCAGGGAAGCATCGGAGTCTGGAAGCACATCCACCCCCGACTGACTGGGATTGGATATGCCAGCTGTGTGGTGAGAGAGAGAGAGAGAGAGAGAGAGAGGAGAGGGGAGAGAGAGAGAGAGAGAGAGGAGAGGAGAGGAGAGAGAGAGAGGAGAGAGGAGAGGAGAGAGAGAGAGAGGGAGGAGAGAGAGAGAGAGAGAGAGAGAGAGAGGAGAGAGGGGAGAGAGGGGAGAGAGGAGAGAGAGGGGAGAGAGGAGAGGAGAGGGGGAGAGGGGAGAGAGGGGAGGGGGAGAGAGAGAGGAGAGGAGAGGAGAGAGAGAGAGAGAGAGAGAGAGAGAGAGAGAGAGAGAGACTATGCCGTCACTGACATACAGATGGGCAGCAAACAGCACAGACAGATTTACCAAAGCAATGTTCCACCCAAATCACTAACCTGATTAATACTGTCAATATAACACAACACCAACATAACAAGACAGGCATACATCTTTAAATATTTAAAATAGCAGCAGTTAACACAAACCTCAAAAAATGAAACATCAGAAACCCAAAGAGAAACGGTTTGATGATGAAAAACTACAAGGAAAAATACAAAGGCAATGATCTAATGAGAAACATCGTGAAGCAGACAGCCTGATTCACACCGGCAGGGCCGTGCGAACTTCAAACAAGAGAAACACGCCCTGAAACAGAACACACCCACACAAACACAAACACAAGACTCTCACCGAACCTGAAGAACACAGCAAAACAAGGAGCTGGCTAAGATGGAGCTGTTTGGAAAAGAATACTTTGAAGACATCTTCCTCCAGAAAGAGTTCAGATTGAAACACAAACGAATTACAAATCCTCGACAATTAAAAACAAGCAACAGCCACGAGGACCCCACCCCCCCACCCCCCCCAAAATCGCCCTGCAAGAGTCAAGTGAGGCTCCGAACGCTCAGACACAGAACATCCTGCAGCCCTGCCAGCATCAGGACTGAGAGTCTCAAACACAGCAGCCCTGCGCTCCACTGATCTCCATTACACGAGAGCAGATGTTCAAACGTCATGCTGGTTTGAACTCGGCTCTCGCCAAGATAAGCACCAACTAAGACGTAGCTTCACAGTAAACTAATGTGATCCATCTGCGTCTCCATCCATCTGATGATGTAGATATCCTTCTGTCTGGTGTTGATGGCTGAAGTGTAATGCTGGCTCCAGGGATCAGCTTATTTTTCCTCCCTGGCGCATCAGCACACACAACGGCTGTGATGCTGGCTCCGGGGATCAACCACAGTGCGGTCTCCCCAGCGCATCAGCATGACAACCGTCTGGATTGAGCTGAGTAGGGTACATCTCTGGGGTCTTCAAGTGGGCACCTTCCATCCTCGGTGTTTCGTCGACTAGCCCACGACACCTCAAGAGGGCTCGACGGTGATTCTGGCGTCCCAGCATCACCCCCCCTCCGTCCCCCACTCAACCCTCAAACACAGCAGCCCTGAGCTGCACTGCATCGCACTGCACTGTTCTTATTATTATTATTATTATTATTATTATTATTATTATTATTATTATTATTATTTATTTTAATCTGTATTTTTCCATACTTTTTTATTCTCTCTCTCCTCTCTCTCCTCTCCCCTCTCCTCCTCTATCATCTCTCTCCTCTCCTCCTCTTCTCTCCTCTCTTCTCCTCTCTCCTCTCCTCCTCTCCTCCTCTCCTCCTCTCTCTCCTCCTCTCCTCCTCTCTCTCTCCTCTCTCCTCTCCTCTCTCATCTCTCTCATCTCTCTCCTCTCCTCCTCTTCTCTCCTCTCCTCTCTCATCTCTCTCCTCTCCTCCTCTTCTCTCCTCTCCTCTCCTCTCATCTCTCTTCTCTCCTCTCTCTCTCCTCTCTCCTCTCCTCTCTCCTTCCTCCTCTCCTCTCCCCTCTCTTGCTCCTCTCACACTCTCTCTCTCTTCTCTCTTCTCTCCTCTCTTCTCTCCTCTCTCTTCTCTCCTCTCTCTCTCCTCTCTCCTCTCCTCCTTTCCTCTCTCCTCTCTCCCCTCTCCTCTCCTCTCTCCTCTCTCTCCTCTCCTCCCCTCCTCTCTCCTCTCTCCTCTCTCTCTCCTCTCTCTCATCTCTCTCCTCTCCTCTCTCCTCTCCTCTCTCATCTCTCTTCTCTCCTCTCTCCCCTCTCCTCCTCTTCTCTCCTCTCCTCTCTCCTCTCTCTCCTCTCCTCCTCTCCTCTCCCCTCTCTTGCTCCTCTCACACTCTCTCCTCTATCTTCTCTCCTCTCCTCTCTCCTCTCTCAGGTCTGTTTCTTCGTTGCTCTCTATTACAATGTGATCATTGCCTGGAGTCTCTTCTATCTGGGAAACTCCTTCCAGTACCCCCTGCCCTGGGAATCCTGCCCCACTGTGGCCAACCAGAGCATTGCAGGTGAGCGGAGAGGGGGAATCGCAATGGAAACTACAGCTCCCAGCATGCCTCTGCACTACCTGTATCACTGAGGGATTCTGGGAGCTGTAGTTCTTTAAAAGGGGCTGGGATGGGTTACCAATGGTTCCCTAGCCACATTACTGATGCTGAATCTCTCTCTCCTCTCTCCCTCTCTCCTCTCTCCTCTCTCCCTCTCTCTCTCTCTCCTCTCTCCCCCTCCTCTCTCCTTTCTCCTCTCCTCTCCTCTCCTCTCTCCTCCTCTCTCTCCTCTCCTCCCCTCTCTCCTCTCTCTCAGTTCTCGAGTGTTCTCTCTCTTCTCCCACCACGTATTTCTGGTACCGCAAGGCTCTTGACATCACAGACTCCATCGAGGACCCCTTGACCTTTAACCCTGTGATGACAGGGTGTCTGCTGGCTGCCTGGACCATCGTGTGCCTGGCCATGATCAAGGGGATCCAGTCTTCAGGGAAGGTGTGTCTGTGTGTCTCTCTCTCCTCTCTCCTCCCCCTCCACCTCTCCCCTCCTCTCTCTCCCTCTCCTCCAGGTCATGTATCTCCTCTCTCTTCTCCAGGTCATGTATCTCCTCTCTCTCTCTCTCTTCTCCAGGTCATGTATCTCCTCTCTCTCTCTCTTCTCCAGGTCATGTATCTCTCTCTCTCTCTCTCTCTTCTCCAGGTCATGTATCTCTCTCTCTCTCTCTCTCTCTCTCTCTCTCTCTCTCTCTCTCTCTTCTCCAGGTCATGTATCTCTCTCTCTCTCTCTCTCTCTTCTCCAGGTCATGTATCTCAATTCAATTCAATTCAATTCAATGGTGCTTTATTGGCATGACTTACAATAGCAGGTGTTGCCAAAGCAATTATACAATACAGACATGTATATATACAATGCATCATGAATACATATATATAAACAAACTGATTTATAAAGTACAGTAAAAAAAACAAAACCAAAAAAAAAAAAAAAAAACACATATCACTACTAACAATAAACATGTATCAGGACAATAAGCATTTACCTAATACATACATGCCTACATACACAACAACATACATACTGTATATACATAAGTGTGTGTGTGTCTCTGTGCAGAGCTCTCATTGTGTGTCCCTCAATCTGTGACATGCAGACACATACTGGGCTGCTAGTTGGGCTGTGCTTCTCTCCTCTCCCAGGAGGATTGGGACTTTTTCAGGGTTGGTCATGTTTGGGAAGTTTGGGAGGGAATTTGCAAATTTTTTAAAATAAGTTTGTCTATTTTCCGAGTATTTCTTACATTGAAGAAGGAAGTGCATCTCTGTCTCAACCTCTCCTGTCTCACAGTGACCACAGAGCCTTTCTTCTTTAGGAAGCCAGGTCTGCCGGTGACGGCCTTTTTCAATGGCCAGGCTGTGGTCACTGAGCCTGTACTTGGTCAGGATCTGCCTCTGCTTTGTATCTCTGACAGTAGAGAGATACTCTGCCAGAGTGTAATCTCTTTTTAGGGCCCGATAACAATCCAGTTTATTTTGAGATTTTGTTTCTGTGTCCCAATGTTTCAGATAGCAGTTTTTGGTTAGTTTTATAATTTGGTTGACTCTGATTGGGGGCTGGTAAGCAGTGCTGCCCTGAAGCTGGTTTGTTTTAGTATTATTAGTTGGGTTCAGTGCAGTGAGCTTCAGGGCCAGCTGGCTTAGAGGACTCTTTTCAGGGCTGAGCTCTTGGGTTTGCATGGCCTCATACTGGAGGGAGTCTGATTCACTTTTCTTTAGGTGCATCCAAAACTTTAGTGCTCTTTTCTTTATATTTATGAGTGTTGGGTAACGGCCTAATTCTGCCCTGCATGCATGATTTGGTGTTTTTCTTTGCACCTGTAGGATGTTTTTGTAGAGTTCAGCATGCAGGGTTTCGATTGGGTGTTTGTCCCATTTAGTGTAGTCTTGTTGACTGAGTGGACCCCATACCTCACTTCCATACAGCGCAATGGGCTGGATGACACTGTCAATTAATTTTAGCCATATTTTGATAGGAATATTGATTTTATAGAATCTTCTTCTGATGGCATAGAAAGCTCTTCTGGCTTTTTCCTTTAGTGCATTCACTGCTAGGTTAAAGCTCCCTGACGCACTGATAGTCAGGCCCAGGTACGTGTAGTCTGAGGTGTGTTCTAGTGTAGTGTTGTTTAGGGTGAAATGGTATCTGTTTCCCTGAGTTCTGGCCTTTTTTTGAAAAATCATTATTTTGGTCTTTTTAAAGTTTACTGCCAGGGCCCAGGTCTGACAGTACTGCTCCAGCAGTGCCAGGCTCCGCTGCAGCCCCTGCTCTGTGGGCGACAGCAGGACCAGGTCATCTGCATAGAGCAGGAACTTGACTTCGGTGTTGTGTAGAGTAAGGCCGGGGTCTGCAGACTGCTCCAACATCGTAGCCAACTCGTTAATATAAATATTGAACAGTGTTGGACTCAGACTGCAGCCCTGCCTCACCCCCCGCCCCTGAGTGAAGAAATCAGTTCTTTTGTTGCCAATTTTGACTGCACATTTGTTTTCTGTGTACATTGATTTTATTATATCATAGATTTTACCCCCTACACCACTTTGAAGAATTCTGTAATATAAACCTTCATGCCAAATAGAATCAAATGCTTTTTTAAAGTCAATGAAGCAGGCGAAAATTTTGCCTTTATTTTTTTGGTGTACGTGTTTGTTTATTAGGGTGTGTAGGGTGTAAATATGATCTGTTGTGCGGTGATTTGGTAGGAATCCAATTTGACTCTTACTCAGGACATTGTGTTCGGTAAGGAAGGCCAGTATCCGGGCGTTGATGATACTGCAGAACACCTTCCCCAGATTACTGCTCACACAGATGCCCCGGTAGTTGTTGGGGTCGAATTTGTCTCCACTCTTGTGAATTGGGGATATAAGCCCTTGGTTCCAGATGTCAGGGAAGTAACCAGTACTTAGTACCATGTTGAACAATTTAAGCATTGCCTCCTGTAATTTAGGGCTGCTGTGTTTGAGCATCTCAGTGCTGATGCTGTCAGGGCCACAGGCTTTCCTGGTTTTCAGTGCCTGCAGCTTCTTAGTTAATTCCTGTAGGGTGATTGGAACATCAATTGTGTTTTGGTTATCTTTAATTGATTGTTCAAGTAATTTCAGTTTTTCTCTAGTTTCATTTTGTTTATCTGTTAGATCTTTTTGTTGAATATCTTTATAAAGGTTTTCAAAATAATTTTTCCAAACTGTTCCATTTTGTATCGTCAATTCTTGTTGTTTTGTTGGGTTTAAATTGTTCCACATTTCCCAGAACTGATTTTGGTCAACAGATTTTTCAATGTCTGTGAGGGTTTTGTTTGTGTGTTTTTGTTTTTTCTGTTTGAGGGTGTGTTTGTAGTGTTTTAGAGTCTCACAGTACCTCAGACGTAAGTCTGTGTCTTGTGGTTGATGGTGTTTTTGATTAGATAATTTTCTTAGATTTGTTCGTATTGATTTACATTCATCATCAAACCATGACTGTGTGTGTTTTTGTTTCCGATTGATCTTCTTTTTGGTCTTTTTAATATTTGCCATTATGGCTGCTTTTTCAAATATCTGATTGAGGTCATTAACAGACAGATTTAGTCCTGTCATATTAGGTTGGTACAGAGTGTTGAGGAAAGTGTTAATGGTGTTAGTTATTTCAGTGGAACTGATTGCTTTGATATATTCCTCAGTGCTGTTTGGAGCCCATCTGTATGGTTGATTCAGATTGTACAGCTTACTGGGCTGTGTTTGTGTGTTGCTTGCCTGACTTCCTCTTTTCAGGAACACAGTGATTTGATTGTGGTCCGATAGAGGGGTTTGTTGCCTGACAGTGAATGCACTTAGAAAGGAGGGGTCCATGTCAGTGATGGCATAGTCGACTACACTAGTCCCAAGAGCTGAGCAAAACGTGAACCTCCCTAAAGAGTCCCCTCTGATCCTGCCATTAACGATGTACAGACCTAGGGCTTGACAGAGATGCACTAATTCTCTCCCATTTTTGTTCACGGCACGGTCAGGGTTGTTTCTCTGGATTGTGGTGGGTGTGAGGTACAGAGGGGTCTGTCCAAATACATGGCTGTTTCCCTGGGTGTTAATACAGTCAGGCTCTGAGCCTGTCCTGGCATTGAAATCCCCACAGAGCAGCACATTCCCCTGGGCCTGGAAATGGCCGATCTCTGTGTGGAGGGTGTTAAAATACTCTTCGTTGTAATAGGGGGATTCAGAAGGGGGGGTGTATGCTGCACACAGGTATATGTCATTTTGACATTGGGCTATTCCCTTGTTAATTTTGAGCCATGTGTGTGTTTGGCCCTGTTTGACTGGGCTGATGTAGCTGGCCAGCTCCTCTCTGTACCACACTATAATCCCCCCTGAGTCCCTGCCGCGCCGGACTGTGCTCAGTTTAATAGAGGGCACTATCGCCTCCCTGTAGCCTGAGGGGCAGTGTGTGAGCGCGTCTGCACGGCACCATGTCTCCAACAGAACTATCACATCGACATCTTTTGTATTTTTAATAAATTCAGGATCTGTGCTCTTCAGCCCAAAAGCAGAGGAATACAGGCCCTGAATGTTCCAACAGCTAACAGTAAATGAACTCATGTAATCCAACCAATATTATTCTTAATGAAATAAAATGTCTAACAATAACACAACCTTTTATCATTTTAAGTTCCCTTTAAACAGTAAAGTACAAGTATAGTAATTATTTTAGTAGTATTAATAATTATTTATTTATTTATACTTTATTTATTTATTTGTAGTTATTTACATGTAGAATATTTTTTTTTTTTTTTTTTCCTACCCGAGTGTTGCAGGTCTCAGTTCAGCAGCCTGGAGCAGAGGATGCTGAGGAGCTGTTTGATCTCTCCCAGTTCGGTGGGGGCTGGGGGGGTGGGCCGGGACAGAGTTGCAGCATAGCTGAGTTGCTGCTGGTGGTCGCTGATCCTGGCGGTAGTGGGACGAGTGGGGGGCCGGGTGGCGGGCGGCTGTACGGTGCTGCGGGGGCGGGATGTGTGCGCTGCAGTGCGGGGGGGCTGCATGCTACGCTGGCCTCTGCTGGCACTGCTGCGAGGGGGGCTGGCTGGGCTACGGCCCATGGCTGCATCCTTCAGGGTCTTGGCAAAGACTTTGACCCCCTCCTGGTTGAGGTGCACCTTGTCGTAGAGGTGCCAGGGCCCCACTGTGGGGTGGTGTGCCAGGTGCACGTTAGGCAGCGCAGCGCAGCCTCTGGTGATCTCTGCGTTCACAGCGTTGATGGTGTGTGGGTGGGTGTCGGCTCGGGGCAGCAGCGTGGAGATGACCACTCTGGAGTCGGGGAACTCCTGCGTGGCTCTCTCAGCCACCCTTCTCACGGCCTTGGCAGTGTCGTGGCGCAGGGAGCCCAGGTCGTTGGTGCCGGTGTGGATGACGATGCAGCTCGGGCTCCCCAATGTGTCCCGGTTCAGCAGCTGCAGGGCTCGCTCCGTGTTTGTGCAGCGGATGTTGCTGACACGCCGGCTGGGAAACAGTCTCCTCATGTCCAGGTATTTCCCGTTGCTGTCAATGAGGAGGACCACTTCTGCGTTTGTCTTCTTTTTGGCCAGCATGCTGTGGGTGTGGGTGGGGATGGGGGTGGGAGCGGGGTGGGGGGGGGGAGCGGGGTGGGAGGGGGAGCGGGGGGGAAGCGGGGGTGGGGATGGGAGCGGGGTGGGAGGGAGACCGGGGGGGGAGCGGGGGTGGGGATGGGACCGGTGTGGGAGTGCGGGGGGCAGCGGGGGTGGGAATAGGGGGGGAGCGGGGGGGGGAGCGGGGGTGGGGATGGGACCGGTGTGGGAGTGCGGGGGGCAGCGGGGGTGGGAATAGGGGGGGAGCGGGGGGGGAGCAGGGGTGGGAGTGTAGCGGGGGGTGGTAGCACGGGGAGCAGGGTTGGGGGGGGCTGTGTATCTGTGGAGCTGCTCCCTCAATCCCTGCAGCTCCTTGTTGGTGGTTTTCTCTCTGCGCTGCATCTCCTCCTTGACGCTGGTCAGCTGGGTCCTTAGGTTCGCATTCTCCTGCTGCAGGTCCTTCATCTCGCTGGTCAGCTCGGTGATGGCCACCCTGTTCTCTCTCTTGAGCTGGCTCACCTCATCTCTGAGCTGCTGGGTGATGCTGGTTTCCTTGAGCCTGGCCAGTGTAAGTTCTCTGAACTCCACAAACTCCAGCTCCAGCAGGGCCAGGCACTCCCGCATGTGCTGGGTGTCGCTGGGGGTCGTGGGGGTGGGCAGGTTGGTGTCGGGTGTTGTGCTGTCTGAGGTAGGATCTTCAGGGTCTTCAGGGTCGGTGTTCTCGGGGTCGTTGGCTGTAGTGTTTGTTTTTTCAATCTCTGCTGCCTCTTTTAGTTGTTTATATTTTTTTTCAAAGGAGGTCAGGCTAGCCTCACTGCCCTGGATCAACACAGTTCCGCTGTGGTAGACATTAATACTCAGGACTGTGCTGTCCGGGTCAGAGTCTTCTCTTAAGAGGATCTGTCTACCTTGGCAGATCCCTCTTTTTGTGACGTTGCTGTACGTCTTACACACAGCAGTGTGCCAGGCATTGAGGTGTTGAGTGTAGAAGATGAGGTTGCTTCTCATCTTCTTGTCTCCTGTCCCAGAGTAGTCTGTGTACAGACACTCCGGGTTCTCTCTCAGCACGCTCAGTTTATGATGCTTCCTGGCCTGTGCGCTGCGCAGTTCAGCCGGGTACTGGAACTCCCTGCTCTCTGCACGCTGACGCGTCTCCATGGCAACCGGGAGAATCTGCTACACTTTGTTGCAATTTCCAACTGTCACTGCCAACGGCTGCTTTTTTGAAAGTAAACTGAACTTTTTTATTTTATTTTTTTTTTTAAAAGCAAACTACTGCTGAACTTTTAATTTTTGTATTATTTTTTGTATTTATTACTATAAAATTATAAAATAAAATGATGGTAGTGTAAAACGCTTACCTCTACCTCTGTAATTTTCTTCCTTTATTTTCCTCTTTTATTTACTTCTATCTTTTCTTTCTTTCTCTTTCTTTATCCTTTTCTTTCCTTTTCTCTTAAATATTTTTCTTCTCTTCCTTTAATTCTCTCTTCTTTCCTTCCTTCCCTTTGCTCTGTGATTTTCTTCCTTCCTTTATTTTCCTCTTATTTCATTCTTCCTTTCTTTCTTTTCTTTCTCTTTCTTTTTTCCCTTTCTTTCCTTTTCTTTTAATTTTTCTTCTCTTCCTTTAATTCTCTCTTCTTTCCTTCCTTCCCTTTCCTCTGTGTTCTTTTTTCTTTTGGTCTTGATCTTCTTTTGGTGTTTTTATAATATTTAATCAAAATGTTTTTTCTTATTTTTTCATATTACGTTAAATACTACTTTAAGTACTACTATACATATGTTTATGTTATTAAATTGGCATTTTATTTCACAAAGAAACATAAATTTTTAAATTTTCAGGAGCTCATATTTTCTGTGACTGCTCACTCTAAAAGTCTCTCTCTCTCTCATCTCTCTCTCTCTCTCTCTCTCTTCTCAGTCATGTATCTCTCTCTCTCTCTCTCTCTCTCTCTTCTCCAGGTCATGTATCTCTCTCTCTCTCTCTCTCTCTCTCTTCTCCAGGTCATGTATCTCTCTCTCTCTCTCTCTCTCTCTCTTCTCCAGGTCATGTATCTCTCTCTCTCTCTCTCTCTCTCTCTTCTCCAGGTCATGTATCTCTCTCTCTCTCTCTCTCTCTCTCTTCTCCAGGTCATGTATCTCTCTCTTCTCTCTCTCTCTCTTCTCCAGGTCATGTATCTCTCTCTCTCTCTCTCTCTCTTCTCCAGGTCATGTATCTCTCTCTCTCTCTCTCTCTCTCTTCTCCAGGTCATGTATCTCTCTCTCTCTCTCTCTCTCTCTTCTCAGGTCATGTATCTCTCTCTCTCTCTCTCTCTCTTCTCCAGGTCATGTATCTCTCTCTCTCTCTCTCTCTCTCTTCTCCAGGTCATGTATCTCTCTCTCTCTCTCTCTCTCTCTTCTCCAGGTCATGTATCTCTCTCTCTCTCTCTCTTCTCCAGGTCATGTATCTCTCTTCTCTCTCTTCTCCAGGTCATGTATCTCTCTCTCTTCTCCAGGTCATGTATCTCTCTCTCTCGTCTGTCTCTCTCTCTCTCTCTCTCTCTTCTCCA
>NW_026707805.1:0-20233 GCF_902713425.1 Acipenser ruthenus
ACAAACATCAGATCAATCAAATGACTAAATTAAAAAGTAAAGCCAAATTATAATACCATATCAAAATATTGAAATGCCAAATGAAAGAAATGATCAATTAATTTATAATCCTATAGCCAAAAGTAATACTCAAATAAAATAATAATATAAAATTAAAATAGCATTAAAATTAAGATAAAATGTCAGTTTAAAATAACCGAAATATTAAAGTGATAAAATATTAAACGCAATCAAGTTATCAAGACAAATTAAAATTTAAATAAAATCAGTTGGAGAATGCGGGTATCGATCCCCCTCCTTCTCACATGCTAAACGAGTGCTCTACCAGCTGAGCTATCGAAGGAAGGATGGGAGGGCGGCTCTTTGAGGACAATACACAATTCAGCAAAAGGCTGGCAAGCTCAGCTGACCAGCAGTCAATAGCTGCCACCACTGCTTTTCTTCTTGTTGCTGAGTGTGCGTTAACAGTGCTTCCAGAACACAGGGGCTAGTGGCACAATAGATATTCTGACTACACATCAGAAGACCCTGCCTTGCTCGCGACTGTTGTTGTATGCGTTTTCCCTCGGCTTTGGAAATTTGTAGGACAGGGTTGATAAATGGCAACCACAAGATGTCTCTGCCTCCTTAGTGCAGTAGGTAGCGCGTCAGTCTCATAATCTGAAGGTCCTGAGCTCGATCCTCAGAGAGGGCAGCTTCTGTGTTTTTTTGATAGACTATTTTACAGCTGTTGGAATGAAATCATTGTTCCCAAGTAAGACCAGATTGCACATTTTCGAACCATTTATTAAAGAAAGAGCATCTATTGGAGAATGCAGGTATCGATCCCGCTACTTCTCGCATGCTAAACAAGCGCTCTACCACTTGAGCTAATTCCCCACACTTGACAACGTATGACACGTGGCTGCCCAGAGCTAGGCGAAAAAGATTAACTTATTTTTATTTGATGATGATGATGGTGGTGGTGGTGTTGTTTCAGACAGTTGTTGCCTTAGGTTTCATTCCTTCTTTTTATTTGCATTACCAGTAAAACCAGGTAGGAAAAAAAAAAATTAAAAAAGTATTGTCCTTCGAGCCAGAATTGAACCAGCGGCCTAAGGATGCCAATGTGAACCACTACAGTCCTCTGCTCTACCAGCTGAGCTATCGAAGGAAGGATGGGTGGGTGGCTCTGAGGACAATACACAATTCAGCAAAAGGCTGGCAAGCTCAGCTGACCAGAAGTCAATAGCTGCCACCACTGTTTTTCTTTTTGTTGCTGAGTGTGCGTTAACAGTACTTCCAGAACACAGGGGCTAGTGGCACAATGGATATTCTGACTACACATCAGAAGATTGTAGGTTCGACTCCTGCCTTGCTCGCGACTGTTGTTGTATACGTGTTTTCCCTCGGCTTTGTAAATTTGTCTCTGCCGCCTTAGCACAGTAGGTACCACGTCAGTCTCATAATCTGAAGGTTCTCAGTTCAATCCTCAGAGGAGGCAGCTTCTGTGTTTTCTTTAATAGACTATTTTACAGCTGTTGGAATTAAATCATTGTTCTCAAGCAAGACCAGATTGAACATTTTCGAACCATTTATAAAAGAATGAGCATCACTCATCATCACACTTGACACCTAATCACCTAATTCCATCAACGTCCGAATTCCTTGTGGAGAGCGACTTGTTACAAGTTGCTGGACGAATAATTGGCCATTCTTTCATTCTTGGTGGTCCATGCCTAGCTGGACTGAGTCCTGCACTCATACATGTTTTGCTTGGAGGTACACCAGACACAGCCACCATATAAATTGAAGATTGCCCATACATTGACATTAGAGAGA
Source organism: Acipenser ruthenus (assembly GCF_902713425.1). Taxonomy (NCBI): domain Eukaryota; kingdom Metazoa; phylum Chordata; class Actinopteri; order Acipenseriformes; family Acipenseridae; genus Acipenser; species Acipenser ruthenus. The sequence continues at coordinate 1,822 of NW_026707805.1, forward strand.
CTATTACATTAGTAAGAATTTTCATTTTAAGTATGTGTGCACATGTTTATATTTAAAATTCATAAGGTTTGACTTTGAAAAGTGCTGAAATATCTTTATTATGGTGCGTTGAGATTCATTTTGAGCTGCATTACCCACTGATGGTGTACATAAGAACATAAGAAAGTTTACAAACGAGAGGAGGCCATTCAGCCCATCTTGCTCGTTTGGTTGTTAGTAGCTTATTGATCCCAGAATCTCATCAAGCAGATTCATGAAGGATCCCAGGGTGTCAGCTTCAACAACATTACTGGGGAGTTGGTTCCAGACCCTCACAATTCTCTGTGTAAAAAAGTGCCTCCTATTTTCTGTTCTGAATGCCCCTTTATCTAATCTCCATTTATGACCCCTGGTCCTTTTTTCTTTTTTCAAGTCAAAGAAGTCCCCCGGGTTGACATTGTCTATACCTTTTAGGATTTTGAATGTTTGAATCAGATCGCCGCGTAGTCTTCTTTGTTCAAGACTGAATAGATTCAATTCTTTTAGCCTGTCTGCATACGACATGCCTTTTAAACCTGGGATAATTCTGGTTGCTCTTCTTTGCACTCTTTCTAGAGCAGCAATATCCTTTTTGTAACGAGGTGACCAGAACTGAACACAATATTCTAGGTGAGGTCTTACTAATGCATTGTAGAGTTTTAACATTACTTCCCTTGATTTAAATTCAACACTTCTCACAATATATCCAAGCATCTTGTTAGCCTTTTTTATAGCTTCCCCACATTGTCTAGATGAAGACATTTCTGAGTCAACATAAACTCCTAGGTCTTTTTCATAGTTCCCTTCTTCAATTTCAGTATCTCCCATATGATATTTATAATGCACATTTTTATTGCCTGCATGCAATACTTTACACTTTTCTCTATTAAATTTCATTTGCCATGTGTCTGCCCAATTTTGAATGCTGTCTAGATCATTTTGAATGACCTTTGCTGCTTCAACAGTGTCTGCCACTCCTCCTATTTTTGTGTCGTCTGCAAATTTAACGAGTTTGCTTACTATATCAGAGTCTAAATCATTAATGTAGATTAGGAATAGCAGAGGACCTAATACTGATCCCTGTGGTACACCACTGGTTACCTCACTCCATTTTGAGGTTTCTCCTCTAATCAGTACTTTCTGTTTTCTACCTGTTAACCACTCCCTAATCCATGTGCATGCATTTCCTTGAATCCCTACTGCGTTCAGTTTGAGAATTAATCTTTTATTTGACTTTGTCAAAAGCTTTCTGGAAATCTAAATAAACCATGTCGTATGCTTTGCAGTTATCCATTTTCAATGTTGCATCCTCAAAAAAGTCAAGTAGGTTAGTTAGACATGATCTCCCTTTCCTAAAACCATGCTGGCTGTCTCCCAGGATATTGTTACCATATAAGTAATTTTCCATTTTGGATCTTATTATAGTTTCCATAAGTTTACATATAATAGAAGTCAGGCTTATTGGTCTGTAGTTACCTGGTTCGGTTTTGTCTCCCTTTTTGTGGATTGGTATTACATTTGCTATTTTCCAGTCTGTTGGTACAACCCCTGTGTCAAGAGACTGTTGCATGATCTTGGTTAGCGGTTTGTAAATAACTTCTTTCATTTCTTTGAGTACTATTGGGAGGATCTCATCCGGCCCAGGGGATTTGTTTATTTTAAGAGCTCCTAGTCCCTTTAACACTTCTGCCTCTGTTATGCTAAAGTTATTTAAAACTGGATAGGAACAGGTCGACATGTGGGGCATGTTGTCCGTGTCCTCTTTTGTAAAAACCTGTGAAAAGTAATCATTTAATATATTTTTTTTTCTTCATCTATGATTTTGCCATTTGTGTCTCTTAGACATTTAACCTCCTCTTTGAATGTTCTCTTGCTGTTATAATATTGGAAAAACATTTTGGAATTGGTTTTAGCCCCCTTAGCAATATTGATTTCTATCTCTCTCTTGGCCTTTCTAACTTCCTTTTTGACTTGTGTTTGCAGTTCCAAGTACTCTTTCTGTGTGCTTTGCTTTTTGGTCCCTTTTAAACGCTCTGTAAAGTGCCTTTTTTCGCTGAATATTTTTTTAATTGATCTATTAAACCATTTTGGCCATTTTGTTTTAGATTTAGATTTGTCTACTTTTGGGATGTAATTGTTTGTGCCTCTAGTACTACATTTTTAAAAAACAGCCACCCTTTTTCTGTGGATGTTTTCTCTATTTTACTCCAATCTACTTCTGTTAGTCTCTGTTTCATACCTTCGTAGTTTGCTTTTCTAAAATTGTAAACCTTAGCTTTAGTCATTACTTTTGTTGTTTTAAAAAATATTTCAAATGAGACCATGTTGTGGTCTGAGTTTGCCAATGGCTCTCTGACCTCTGTTTTAGTTATTCTGTCTTCATTATTTGAAAAGACTAAGTCAAGGCATGCCTCCCCTCTAGTCGGTGCCTTGACAAATTGCGTTAGGAAGCAGTCATTTGTCATTTCCACCATTTCAATTTCGTCCGTCGTGCCCCCCATTGGGTTTTCCCATTTTATACAGGGGAAGTTGAAATCCCCCATTAGTATGGCTTCTCCTTTTCTACACGCATTTCGAATGTATGTGTGTTTGTACATCTGTTTTCTCTGTGTTCTAGCTTGGGGGAACCAAAGATCTCATGGAATAAGAAAAGAATATCATTCTACAACTTGCAGTTAGCTGGGATCTTCCGGGGGTGACCAAGGAAAATAGGCGCTGGCTGATGGAGAAACTACTCCTTCACACTGTAATAACTTTGATTTGTATTTTGTACATTTCCATTCTAGGTTCACAATTTGTTTTTTGTAATGAACTTAAAACTGGATTTCCATTAGTTAACTTTTTTTTAATTGCGTCAATTCCTATGTGTACATGCTTAGTAATATGTTATTTACTTTTATTATTCATTTAAAACAAAAATGACATTAGTTTAATCTCTGAATTGTTCTGCTAGGTTATTGGCAGAACAACAAGGCAGGTAAAACAGCTGCAGAAGGGTCTTAAAGAGACTTCAATTTGGCCTCTCCTAAAGGAAAGAGAAGACCAGGTTCCTTTACTATTTCCAAGGGCCTCTGAATCTATGTATAGCTCTCAGGTATGTTACATTTTTTCACACTTGGATTGGAAATCTCAAATAAGTTATACCTGGATGTGTTTTCTTAGTTTAATAAAGTTTTTATTAAAAAAAATAAGGTAACTGTAAAGCTTGTCTATTAGCAAGTATTAAAAGCAATCACCTTGAACTGGACTATGAGATGAAGTGGAATTAAAGATAGGTACTGAACCATTTCAATGTAGGAATTCAAAAGAAAAAAAAAATGCCCAGTAAGATTCAATTATCTGCTTCAATCTGCAGTTAACTGTTTGTCTTCAGTGATTTTCTTTTTAAATGTAACACTAATTACCTGTCCCACTCTCAATGAGGAGGAGGAGAGGGATGACGAGGATGAAGATGATGAGTGTTCTCCGGAGACGAAATGTCGTATAACAGGATTCTTTAGGAGGTTTTTTGAGAACGGTAAAATTCAACGTATTATAATGTAGAATTAGATTTTTAACCATATCATCAATTCTGTATAGTAAATGTATGTTTTTTAAAACAAGAAATTGTGCATTTGTTTAAATGCAAAGCATGATTAAATGTAGGCTTAATGTAGGTATTAAAACACTGCTCCTCAGTTAATTTCCTCACACTCTGTATGTGCTGTAATTGGCAAAAGTGAAACTCTGTTTATGCCATGACCACAAATTGTGTCACAAATGATGTCTGCGTGGCAATCATGATATTGAGCAGGTTGTTATTTTCAAGCTAGTAAGGCAAACTGGTAACTTGCTTGAAACAGAAGCTATGTTTTTACAGACTGAAAATGGAATAATCAGTTTAAGATTTGTATAATGTGTTAGTAACTCACATTTTCAATTGCCAGTACTCAAAACCATACAGTGAAATTTCAAAGGGAAAAAAACACTAATATTTTTTCCTTTTTCTTTTGTTTTTTTGTAGCATCACCAAAAGAGCTGAAAAATCTTCTCAAATTCTGGGTTGGGTGGGAGATCCTTCCAAAAAACCTTTCTGTTCAGGTAACAGACAGCAAACTCCCAAACGCATCTACCTGCTTTGAAACTATAAAGCTACCTGGATACTACTTGGAGTACTCAGCTTTTCAGAAAGATCTGCTTTGCTGTATAAATACTGTGGACACCGGATTTGGACGTGTAAAAAAAAAACAACCCAGATGTACCAGAATGCACAACTGTGATCTATTGACACCTACCATGCAATCTCATGGAAGCGTATTGGTGCCACATACAATAAAAAAAACATTGCAGTGTGTCAACATAGTTATCTTGTAAAAACAGAAGCAATGTCTTTATTTTGAGACCCAGCAAGTATATTGAAATAACAAAATTCTCTCATAAAAACAGAAGTCTTGGGTTTTGGGTCAATTCTATTTTTTCATTCCAATTCCATTAAGTTGTATACATTATTTGTTTGCTCAATAAAGCCTTTGTTTTAAATTGATTGGAACTGATTAAAAATGGAATTGGGATTGACCTCCATGTTGTTATAACAACATACTCACCTAATTTTGTTTAATTCTATGTGGCATTCTAATACGCCTCCATATATATATATATATATATATATATATATATATATATATATATATATATATATATATATATAAATACACTCAAACCTGCTCAATATCACTCCTGTTAATGTCAGACTGCTTATTAGCATCAAATAAAAATGTCCTGGGCACTGCGTGGTTGCAGCAGTGAGATAGGGTCTTAAAAACAAAACTCTAAATAAAAAAATTCTGTTTGGGGGTTTTCTTCTAATTCCAGAAGCGTAATGTTTTTGTTTTTTTACTTGTGATGATGCCAACTCGCTTATTGTCACCCTTGTTTTTCTCAGTCTCTGATATCTCAGTGATATTAAGGCAGCAGTGTGGAGTAGTGGTTAGGGCTCTGGACTCTTGACCGGAGGGTCGTGGATTCAATCCCCGGTTGGGGACACTGCTGTTGTACTTTTGAGCAAGGTACTTTACCTAGATTGCTCCAATAAAAACCCAATTGTATAAAAGGGTAATTGTGTGTAAAAATAATGTGATGTCTTGTAATAATTGTAAGTTGCCCTGTATAAGGGCGCCTGCTAAGAAATAAATAATATTAAGAGGTTGGGACAACTGCCAATTCTACTAAACCTGGTTTTATTTTTATTATGTTTGTCCTAATGTAGTGGTTTAAGGCCATAGTTTCAGGAATCAGCATGTTCTTACAATACAGTCAAACCTGTATTAAGTCGTAACTGCATACTGGATAAGAAAAAAAATAAAAATTAGAGGGAGAACCCCTGACACCCTACCTTCAACCAACCCCCATCCACCCACTACCCCCGATTGTCCCCAATGAGACACCATATACTGTTTTTTTTGTTTGTTCAAAAACACTTCAAATGTGAATTGTGTTCATTTATTTTTGTAATAAAGTTACAATGTTTTGTAAAACGTATATGTCTGTGTCTAGTTCTCTAGTATTTCTGAGATTAATTGCACAGTTTCTGTATAAATGCTCAAATCACACTCATTTTGATCTCCGGGATTGGGCAGTGATAAGACTTCTGTTGCTGTTAGCCGACGAGGAAGTTGAATTCCAGGGACAGACACTCCCTCGGTATCATGATTGTGTGGTCCAGCCCAGTCAATCCCATATTCCTCATTAACCTTAAATAAGATATGTAACTCAGTTTATAAATGCTGCATCTATTTATGTTTTTCAAAAAATGGTGGCCTGTAGTAAATATTTCTTTTTGAATGCACACGAATGTCAGACCTGTAATGGGTGCGATAAACTAATGCTTAGTCAAGTCATGACCTGAGCAAGAATGAAGTTCAAATACTTTTAATTCTAACCGGTTGTGACCCGTCATTTTTTATGTTAGCTTGCGTGGTTCAGGGGGCGTGGAGCTGGGTGCTTCCAATCCTTCAATCTCCCAATTTTCTAATTTCCCGTTAATTAGCATCTATTTTCTATTTAAGCCCTGATCACCTGCACCTTTTCTGTCGAGTGTTTCGTTTTAGTAGCAAACGCTCAGACGCCGTCGTTTCGTGTTCCACCGCTAATATCTAAACTTCGTTGCCTCGCTCTGCAGGTCATTTCTCTGCACAGCGCTGCCAAGATATATTATCAATCATTTTCCTACCTGCTCAGGTGATCCTTCTTTTCAGACAGCGTCTCTTTTCGGCTTCAAGAGCTCCAACGTTTGTCTTTCCTGTTCCATCCAGCAACAGCGCCGTTCAAGAGCAGCGTCATTACTTAACCTGTCTGCAACTTTTTCAGAAAGACTGGTCCTCTGCTAAACTTTCAAGCTCCTTCGACAAGACATCGACATTCACGTTGTCAGCGATTGCCTTACTTTAAATCTATTAAATCCACCATTAAGCTTTGGCTGCGGAATCTCTCTTTACTCCTCGCCCGCAATCAGACGCCCCTTCCCCCCGCTCCCACAGAGCCAGCACAATTACCGTTCCATCGGAAGATCCTGCCCTGGACCTCCATTAGCTACGTTCAACCTTTTAAAAGACGTATCCTGCCCATTTCAACCAGTGGCGGCTCGTGGTTTGACTCGTCACAACATGTTCCAACGACAGTGCTGCACTGCAACTTTTCCACCCGCGCCTTACAGACCATGGTTACCACGGCAACGCCCTCATTTGAGTGACTGCGGGGAGTGGTTTGTTGCGATGGTGACCAGGCAGCTTCATCAGGCTCTGCGTGCTCTGTGCCTCAGTACTGCTGTCTTCCGGCTTCCTGTTGCTGCGCTTTCACAACTGGTGGAGACGAATTCAACGCGCCGAATCATGACCTCTAAGTACTGCGTTTACTTATTTATATACATGACTAACTGTCCTAACATCTCTAGAACATTTATTATTTAAATCTAAGGGAATAAGCAAATGTTGTTCTACATAGACAAGGATTTTAATCGTAATAACTTCATAGATTCTACCCTGCTTCACTCAAGTCAATGGTGTAATTCCAATCATAACCTCTGGATGGCAGTATAATACCACAAGTTCTCTCTATATATATTAAACCGGTTTGGTATCGCTGCGAAGCTCGGACACTACTGCTTTTCTATTTATTCTCGCAGTTATTCTCGGGAGTTCCACTCCTGCCTCATCCTTTGTCTATCTATATCAACTGACATTCTTCAATTTCAACTCTACCTACCACCCCCACCCTTTGAGGACATGGTCATGAAGCCACGCACTTGTCGACTTTCTGAGATGCTCCGAATCTACCGTCACGTTAACTTCCAGCTTCCCTGCACCAGGCTTCCATCCCAGTGACCTCTTCCTGTTCCCGGATTTGTGCTTCCTCATCTGGCTTCTCTTCTTCAAACCGACAAATTTCACCAAGGCACCTTATTCAACCTTCAAGTTTTCATTTCAGCAACGTGAGCTGCCAGTCAGAAACGGAAACCATGTCCTACAACTATCATCATTTCAGTCAAGTGTCCTCCTACCCTGCGATTAGACAATACACTCAGACTGCTCCCGACCAAATCAATAGATTTTGCAATAGCCTCAGAGCAACGCATTCTTTATCCTCTCAGGTTCTACAGCGGCCTCAGCTCTATGCATTCTTCATCTCTGGCTTTATCTAAATCACTTTTCACTCAAAGACCAATATCCACCGCATTCAGCAGATCTCTGTGCTCTACAGCGACCACCACACTCTACCAATGGTAGTCCACCATTTACAATAACAGATCACTGCTTCAGCAGATCTCTCTTTCTACAGCAGACCACTGCTCATCATTGACCGCGCTTCATCGTTACTTCTTTAGATCTCTGCACCGTTCAGCAGATCCCGTCCTCTCTGTTAATTGCTCCTCACTGCAGCAGATCTCTGCTTCCTCTTCAGATCTACTCACTATTATAGCATGCAAAGTTGCTTTAGTTTACAGTTTAAATCTGTACCTGCACTACTCCAGAGCTTCCACCACTCCCGCTTTCCTCCAATATGCAGATCACGGCAGCATTCCACAATCAAGGCTAATGCTAATCCCCATCTAATCAAAATACGAGATGCTTGACCTTCTCAGCAATCTATTCGGATGTCCTCACATCCTCTCAAATATTACAGCATTAATGCATGGTGAGAGACGTGGTATGGGACTGGAAATCCGTCTTGATTATGAGTTAAGGAGTTCCACCACTAGGAGAATGACTGGGGTTGTGAAACCCAATCTCTGAACGTGAGTTCACCTTTTCCATTTCAAGCAGACAGGATAGTAGCAGACCGCTGATCGATCCTGTATTAACTAACACATAGGATGGTCGACATCTCTCTTCCCTTGTTTCCAGAAAATGGAGCACAAAGGCTGCTGAGCTTCCCCAGCAGTCAATTTACAATGTCCGTTCAGTTCCAGCCGCTACCTCAACCCTCAATTCCAGCTCCCCTTCGGCCTCTACTTTTGGTATCCAAGTTCCGTCAGCTGGTCCCGTCTGCTGCCCCCCCCCCCTCCAGACTCCCCAGCTTCATCAGCTGCTATTTGACTGAATCCTACTCTCAGTAACCTGCTTCAATCTGCTCCGCATTTCATGTCTGCATCCCTTGCCCTTCTTTGAGAGCTTCATATTCGACAGCTTGATCAGTGTGTTCAGCCTTCTGTGCCCAGAATCGGATTAATCTTATTCCTTCAAACAAAACCAGATCCTGGCTTTCATCATCCATGGTAGGGATTCTCTCTCTCTCTCTCCCCCCCCCCATTTTCTCCATACCAGCAGTTCGCCTGACCCTCCGTGAGATTCTTAAGAGCCTTCCCTTCTGCCTCCCCTTCCCACCTGTCTACATCAATGAACATTCTCTGTTTGCTCATTCTACTCTTCGGAAATGCCACTTCACCCCATACAAGGATCTACCTATGGAGATCATCTGCATCTGAGCCCTCTTCTGTCTTCTCAGGAGCTCAGAATCCACAGTTTCTTCTACTTCTAATTTTACTCCATCATTCAGTTGTGTACCTCCACGACGGATCCATTTCAGCGTGGTCACTTCATTCAGCGGTCAAGCAGAGTCCCCTATCTGCCCATTCTTTTCAATGTCAAGGTATTTCTCTGCATCTCAGCTTTCTTCAGTCTCCTCAGAACTCGAAGTTTCTTCTGCTTCTAATTTACTTCATCATTTGGCCGTACCTCCAAGATGGATCAATTTCAGCATGGTTAGTTCATTCAGCTGTCAAGTAGAATCCCCTATCTTCCCTTCTTTTCAACATCAAGGTATCTCCCCAGCAAGAAACCTTAAACCCCCCCCCCTGCCCCATAGACCCTCAGTTCATTGATTCCTCTCACTCCTATCATCTCTCATCGCTGGTTCTCAACCCACCTCTCCACCCTCCAGAGCAAGCCTCCTTCCTCTACCCCCCGAAGGACCCTCAGTTAATTGATTCCTCTCGCTCCTATCATCTCTCATCACTGGTTCTCAACCCACCTCTCCACCCTCCAGAGCAAGCCTCCCTCCTCTACTCTACCCCACTCCTCGGATCACTCATCACTGGATCTCAACCTACCTCGGCTCCAGAGCACGCCTCCCCTACCCCACCCCCCAAATCATTCTGTAGGCACAGCCCCCTCTGCTGCAAGGGCCAACATCAATCACAGTCAGATCATGAGTGTGGGGAGTTGGCCCTCTTCTGCAGTGGATTCTTTCATTCATTCATTCATTCATTCTCCTCTCATAAAGTTGCAGCCCATTTTAAAATCGCTAGCATGCCCGGAGTGGGGGCTACCTGTCTGCCGGAGCCACCAGAGGTTTTCCCCTAATCGGCCTCAAGGGGTTTTTTCCTCTCCACTGAGCGGCAGGTATACACATAGTCGCATCCTACTAACAAATTACTAATCTCCCTCTGTTTGTCCTGTTTGTCCTTCTGGTCTTTTGTTTATGTTATGCGTAGGCATGTACTGTCTCTTGTTTGTCGCACGGTGTGGGAGTTTTCGTGAGGTGCCGGGGGTCCATCCTTTGGGGGGCAAGTGAGTCTCACTTCCCCGACCTCAGGGCTAGGCATCCGCCTCCCTTACCTTCAGGGGGGTTCTCACCATGTGAGTCAGAGCGGACCCCCGGCCAAACTCTGTCCTGTCGCAGCTCCTGCGCTCATCTTGCCTTACTCGAGGCTCTGTTCTATTCTGCCTCTCTTTCAGGACGTGGTCACTCGTGCTGAGTCCTATACTAACCTCAATGCTTTGTCCTTATTTCAGGTCCCAGGCAGCGTGACATCTCGGCCTATCAGGGGTTTTACGAGCGCCTCTTACAGAAGTCTCAGATGCTGGGTACCTCTCCAATCTCCTCTCGAGGGGCGGCTTTTCGAGTCATAACCCTCATTAGTGTTTTCGGTTGCTGGGTCCTCTGCCCCTGGGATGTGTCGGCATCGTCGCCCTCAGTCAGCGACCTCTTTTCTATCCTGTCCTCGATTGCTGGGTCCTTCGCCCCTGGGATGTGTCGGCATCGTCGCCCTCAGTCAGTGACCACCTTCTGTCCTACTAACAGCTCCTTGCTGCTTCTTCTGCCTTACTCTTCAACCCAGCTCACGCCCTGTGAATTCTATACAAAATGTATTACCTGAGTAGGATCTTCTCTGGCCCATTCTGAGTTGTATCTCAGCCATAACTGGACTGGAGTCTGGTTACCTTCTGTTCTCAGTTTGTGATTATTCCAGCCCTCTTTGAAGAAACGCAGGTGCTTCTGGATTTGTGGAAGGAAAGTCCAATGCAGTGCATAAAGATGTGTTTCATTTTTCTGGATTGAGCAGTCCCTCAGACTCCAGATTGTAGAAGATCTGATAGAACAGATCCAGGACATTACTAAAAACATCCCTCCATAACTGTTCAATTCTAAAAATAAAAAAGGAAAATAATAACAAAAACATAACCAAGACCTCTCTTTTGTTGATATGTACAATTTATATTTTCCTTACTTCTTCAGTATTTCAGTTAAAGTGGTAGATCATGATTTCTTACAGCTATTCATTCTTGCAACAAAAAAACCAAAACATGCCCACCATGTGATTTAAAAGGGCCGGAATTATTCAATCTACTTCAGTTTAACAGCTTTAAGCTACTGAAGGTGTCAGTTAAATTGATAATATAGTACCATTGACAAGGAGCATCATCCACCTGGTGTAATATTAAGTTGATAATTACCTCTGATTGTGCACACTTCGTCCAATGATGTGTGAACTTCTGTTCCCCCCTCTGCTGTTCACCATGAAGTGTGCCACGTCTACATTTTCCCCACCTTTCTCTGATCTCACCCGGGAAGGTAAGCCATACTGATCGACAGCTGCTATGAAGTGTTCAAGCACAGTTGAGGCTCGGTTGTTGGTGGCAGCTTTAAGGTAAACAATCAGCCGGCTAAACCCATCAATCCCTCCATGAATGACTATACGCCACCTGTATAACAAAGTGATATTTCAAAACAGGTACAGCTCACTATGATTCTGACATTTCATAGCTATTGCTAAAAGTAATAAGGGTTTCTGAAACTTTTTATTATTGTATTAGTGCAGTACAAGGTGAGTTCCTGTTTTCTTAATTTGGGGCAGTGGTTTTTAACACCTTCTTTAGGACTGCAATACAGGAAGTTTTAAAGATTTAAAATTTTTAATTTGTCATCATAAAATGACATTATTCAAAACAAGGCCAATATTACACAACATTTCAAAACAAGAATTTCACTTTTTAAAAATGCATGAAGGCATTTCACTCAATTTGAATTTGTTTTTGAGGATTTCAATGTGGGACTGCCAGGTGAAATGCAACTACAAGGGTGACAAATTCAAGACAAACATGGTACCTAATGAGTTTGTGGTTTCCATCGATATGCCACCGACAGTTAGGAGCTGGCACTGAGTATTTTCTCCGTCTCACTGTGTACATCGATAGAGTGCACATCAGAGTACCTTCTGGGTCAACTTTTCTTAAGGATTCCTGTACTCGAAATGCTGGTTACAAAAAAACATCAGGACAATCACTCACAGGTTGATTTGTATTTTACATTTTACAGCTTTTTAAACTCAAACTAAAATCTATAATAATTGCAACTGTTTATTTTCAGTAAGATAGTAATAGATTCTAATTATAATAACCACTACTAATAGGGGTTACTCCTTGGTGTATGTTGGTTCGTTTGTGGTTTCAGTTAGGAGTGGGGAAAACTAACAATACCCCTTACTCTGAATCCGAATGCCTCGTGATTTTAGGTGACCGAGCATCATTTTGTAACCAGTATTGGGGTGGTTATGATGGATTTCAGAAACAATACCATTCAGCTCATCATCACCCAGAACTGAATTGGCTAAAACTCTATTAGCAAAAACAACACAAACAAAAACACTTCTGAAATAAATCATAAACCCAGTGTGTGCATTTCACTCTTTCTTACCTAATATTATTCTCTTCCATTCTTCTCCGAATTGTTCTTTCAGACACTGACATCAAGTTTGAAAAGTCGGAGGCAGTCACACCAGACTGTATGTAATATTCGATTGTGCTGACTGATATATCTAAGTAAGGACATCCAGGTTCGCCATTCTTCATCACTCCCAATGCATTTTCACAACGGTATCCCACAACATCATATTGTCGAACTCTGAGTCTGTGCAGACTTTCTTCCAGATTAGCTAATACGACAGGATCTATATCATCACCTGTAACTGCTGACACTTGTCCTAATCGCTCCAGCAACCATTCAACATGGTAGAGAATATAGTCCTGAGACACAGAGTTTGCATCTATGTGATCAGCAAGAATCAACAGGTCTCTTCTAATAATATTGTAATATTGAGCCATTTTTGTAAATACTTTGCTGAAAAAAAAAACAATTGCGCCACAGGACTTTGATTTAGTCCAGTGGTCCTCAAAGTAATTTGGACATGGGCATAAATTGATCTTACTTGGCTGTTTGCGGGTATGCTGACTATTGCATAGGTTCTCATCTTAAACACTGCCTTCCCGAGATATATATGTACAAATTCAAATCACAGAGAGTATAACGTTATATAGAGAGTTTTAGTGGGAGTTATTCTTGGTTCACTCTGATAAGGCCAAGTCTCAGGCAGTAACTGCGCTTATTCTTTAAATAATTTATATAAAATACGCAATGCAAATATTTGTAAATAGCATGTTTACACAAATAACCATGAGTAAACTAAAATAAAAGAGGATAGATACCGTCTCGCTTTGTGTCAGTTTGGCAAATTTATCAACACTACTCTGTTTTAAAGATCGCTTATCTCCAGTACAATTATTCAGGGAAAGTGGATTTGTAACTAAATCTACTACGGTGTTTCCCTTGTCTGGTGAAATTTAAAAAAGTATATATAGAGAAAATTCAATTCTAAATACTGAAATGTATTATTTTTCTCAATAACAGTCGGCGAAATTCAGTGCTTATCCGGCATATTAACACCCCACCTCTGCTCACGAATGATTGGACAGCTGTCAAATCTTTCACTTTCCCATTGGCTACTCACTCGCATTCAATTTTCATGCAGAATACCGTGAACGGCCTCTGCTTAGAAGAACATAAGAACATAAGAAAGTTTACAAACGAGAGGAGGCCATTCAGCCCATCTTGCTCGTTTGGTTGTTAGTAGCTTATTGATCCCAGAATCTCATCAAGCAGCTTCTTGAAGGATCCCAGGGTTTCAGCTTCAACAACATTACTGGGGAGTTGGCTCCAGACCCTCACAATTCTCTGTGTAAAAAAGTGACTCCTATTTTCTGTTCTGAATGCCCCTTTATCTAATCTCCATTTGTGACCCCTGGTCCTTGTTTCTTTTTTCAGGTCAAATAAGTCCCCTGGGTCGACATTGTCAAAACCTTTTAGTATTTTGAATAATTGAATCAGATCGCCGCGTAGTCTTCTTTGTTCAAGACTGAATAGATTCAATTATTTTAGCCTGTCTGCATACGACATGCTTTTGATAATTCTGGTTGCTCTTCTTTGCACTCTTTCTAGAGCAGCAATATCCTTTTTGTAACGAGGTGACAAGAACTGAACACAATATTCTAGGTGAGGTCTTACTAATGCATTGTAAAGTTTTAACATTACTTCCCTTGATTTAAATTCAACACTTCTCACAATATATCCAAGCATCTTGTTGGCCTTTTTTATAGCTTCCCCACATTGTCTAGATGAAGACATTTCTGAGTTAACATAAACTCCTAGGTCTTTTTCATAGTTCCCTTCTTCAATTTCAGTATCTCCCATATGATATTTATAATGCACATTTTTATTGCCTGCATGCAATACTTTACACTTTTCTTTATTAAATTTAATTTGCCATGTGTCTGCCCAGTTCTGAATGCTGTCTAGATCATTTTGAATGACCTTTGCTGCTGCATCCTTTGATGCTGCTTACTTATGTTTGGACAACTGCGTAAAACTTGGCAGATATTTGACTCTCCTATTGGTTAAACTTACTATCAGTACCTGCAACTGAAAAAGACACAGTTTATGTCCCATGCAACTAACTTATGATTTGGCTACTGCAGAGAAAATGCATATATTCAGTTGGTTGATCGTATCGCAGAGGCCCTTCCGGAAAACAAAATATGTGCAGTACGTACAAGCACAGCATAAGCGAGCAGCGCTGTCAACAGACTGCTGTGACGCTTCAGTACGTACAAGCACAGCATAAGCGAGCAGCACTGTCAACAGACTGCTGTGACCCTTCAGTACGTACAAGCACAGCATAAGCGAGCAGCACTGTCAACAGACTGCTGTGACCCTTCAGTACGTACAAGCACAGCATAAGCGAGCAGCGCTGTCAACAGACTGCTGTGACGCTTCAGTACGTACAAGCACAGCATAAGCGAGCAGCGCTGTCACCAGACTGCTGTGACCCTTCATTACGTACAAGCACAGCATAAGCGTGCAGCGCTGTCACCAGACTGCTGTGACCCTTCAGTAAGTACAAGCACAGCATAAGCGAGCAGCGCTGTCACCAGACTGCTGTGACCCTTCAGTACGTACAAGCACAGCATAAGCGAGCAGCACTGTCACCAGACTGCTGTGACCCTTCAGTAAGTACAAGCACAGAAGCGAGCAGCGCTGTCACCAGACTGCTGTGACGCTTCAGTACGTACAAGCACAGCATAAGCGAGCAGCACTGTCACCAGACTGCTGTGACCCTTCAGTACGTACAAGCACTGCATAAGCGAGCAGCACTGTCACCAGACTGGCTAATTATTAGCCAATGTGGTCGTTCATACCGCCCACTGGCTGTGATTGACAGAAGCAGTTGTGGCACATTTAAAAAGAAAAGGAAATACGGAGACCACATCGATAAATAAAAAGAAATACAGAGACCACATCGAAAAAGAAATAGCGAAATAAATAAATGAATGAATGAATAAAAAAAAAAAATTTGAAATAAATAAATGAATGAATAAATAAATAAATAAATCTCGAAATAAATAAATAAATGCCTGTGTATTTCAATATTTATTTATTCATTTATTCATTTATTCATTCATGCATTTATTTCTAATTCAGGCAGGGAATATCCTCCATAATATAGCACGAACAAATGACAATTTACGCAACATTTTTGACTATTTTCGTGTCCAGTTCCCCCACCCCAGTGATAAAACACGAACCAAACATAACGTTGGGATGTATTGCATTTAAGATATGCAGTTACATATCGTGACCACAAGGTGTCAGTACTAGATTTGATAGTAAGTTATGACGTAGTTTTCCAGGATACAGGAAGTTTTGAAAAGGACTTAAGAAAGCATGTCAATAAAGGACTAGCACAAGCTAGCTGTTCATTAATAACCATTAGATTTCATTATTAAAACATTAGTGAACATAACATGGTACCAGAAGTAGTCTCTATACATTGGTCATGGATACTTTGAAGCCGCCTTAAGGACTGAAACTTATAGGAAATGTCGACAGTAATTGGAGAGCTTTCAAACCGCATTTAATGCTGTACATTTAGGCTATCGGATTGGAGTCGAAACCTGACATGAGAAAAATAGCGTTGCTGCTAACTATAGCAGGTTCACAAGCCATCGACGTGTATAATACGTTTGTATTTGCAAATGAGGTTATGAAGAAATTCGATGAGTACTGCTCGCCCAAAAAAAACGAAACCTACGAGAGTTATGTGTTCCCCTCTCGAATGCAGCAACAAGGAGAAACATCTGATAGCTTCTTAAATGACCTTAAGTTAAAGGCTCAAAGTTGTAATATTTCAGATTGGCAATCACCAATGATTCATGATCAAATTTTTTTTTTGGTGTTTATGAAAAGAAAGTCAGAGAACGGCTTTTCAGAGAAAACGAACTTACCTTAGAAGATGCTGTAAAAATATGCCATGCCAGTGAGCTAGCTCAGCAGCATGCTAAGACTTTCAGTGGAAACACGAGTGCCACAGTAATGAGTGACAGCGCAGTGGTCGGCGCTGTGTCAGGCCCAGACAATTAAGCAACACCAAACAGACTGAGAAAAGCATGTTTAACTGCAAACGGTGTGGATCACAGCATCAGCCAAGACAATGCCCAGGTTTTGGTAAGCAATGCACAAGGTGCAAAGGAAAAAATCACTTTGCCAAACAATGCTTTTCAAAAGGCAAACATAAGAAAGGGCAGACTGTGCATGTAGTCGATGAGACAGATTTGAGTGACACGTTTTTTGTGGGTATGGTAACATGTGACTTCTCTACCAGACAATGCACAGCCCTTAGGAATGCAAAGCCCTGAACAGACACGTTAATACAGTCATGGAGGACAAATGGATTGTGCCGCTGTAGATCAATGGAGCGTTAATTCCACTCAAAATGGACACTGGCGCAAAAGCAAACTTAATTAGTGTGAGTGACATCAGTGCAATGAAAGAAAAGCCAGTCATTCACAAAAAGGCAGACTTACTGAAAGCACAATGGACAGAACATTGACACCAAAGGTAAATGCATGTGTAACCCCGTTACAATTGTTATGTACAGAAGGCAATGGGATTAAGAAATGAGTGTTAACAGGAAGTCCCGCCTTGATTGACTGTAGACACCCTGAGAAGGAGATGAGAGCGTCCATCTTGTGAAAGTCGCATGGGGAACTCGAGGTTCTTGATTGAGAAGGAGATGAGAGCGTCCATCTTGTGAAAGTCGCATGGGGAACTCGAGGTTCTTGATTGAGAAGGAGATGAGAGCGTCCATCTTGTGAAAGTCGCATGGGGAACTCGAGGTTCTTGATTGAGAAGGAGATGAGAGCGTCCATCTTGTGAAAGTCGCATGGGGAACTCGAGGTTCTTGATTGCTGGACTAACTAAAGTTGATCTCACTCTGAAAAGTTTTGCACTCTTTATTCAAGAAGTCTTTAGACCAGAGACCGATGACGATTTTCTTTTAAAGAAGGAAAAAAAACCCTGGTGAGTTTCTACTTATGTATTATTCTGAAACGAGACTGTATAATTGTCTAACATGTGGTGTTGTAAAAAGAAAGAATACTGAAGCGAAACTGGTATCAGTATTAAAGATAAGGAAAGTATATATATATATATATATATATATATATATATATATATATATATATATATATATATATATTATTTTATAAAGAAATAAGAGAGTATTTAAACGGTTGATATTTGCAAGGGTATTGAATTCAATTGTGTTTATAAAAAAAAACCTAAATGGTGTATTTTTATGTATCTATTGTATATATATATATATAAATTCAATTGATATTGACATACCGATTTTCAAATTACTTTAAGCAAGTTAATTTTGTAAATGGGATAAAAGAAAAAATATTTGATAACTGTGCAGTGCACATGAAAAAACACTTACAAAATTCTGTAAATAGCAGACTGTTGTAGACAAAGACAGCAATGGAGGTTAAAAGCTTGTGTTAAACGTTGCATAGCAATATATTTTATTAAAAAAAAAAATATATATATATATATATATATATATATATATGTGTATATATATATATATATATATATATATATATATATATATTAAGCTAAAGAGTAGTTAATCTTATTTTGTATGTATGCTACAGGAAAGTGTTAACTTAAAAATTAAGCGCAACTGAAATTGTGTTGCTGGATTGCAGTAGTAGTTTTTTTTTGTTTTAAAAGAAAGCTGCAGTTATTGCAGTAGTTATAGCGTCTTAAAAAAAAGACAAATTGCTGAATGTACATAAATGCTGTAATTGGTTATTGTTCTGTGAATTTTGAACCCTGTTAGAATGATTCTCAATTTTCTGACTTAGGTTGGGTTTTTTTTTCTGGAGTTGAATTCTCCTGCAAAGGAGTGGCGAGCCTACCTTATTGAAGATACACTGAAGATTTCTACCCTGAAATTTACTTT